>NC_085136.1:250954621-251228116 GCF_035046485.1 Aedes albopictus
TGAGCTGGCAAAGTGAACCACATCACAGAAAAGCCTAGACAGAGGCGATCCTTCTTTTTTCTCGGGAGCGGTTTAGGGATTATTGATGATTGTGGGTCACAAACACAATTGTAGTAAAATTATAGTAGTTGTTACCGATTCCATTGTAAATTGCTGAGAACGTAAAGGCAAAAAAAAAAAACCCATGACCATTCGGCCGAATTGCCTGACACTCTCTAAGGGCTCACCTAAAAGATCATTCAAAGACTATCTTGAGAAATTCCAAAAGGAATTGCTACAAAAAATTATCCAACAGTTCCTTTGCAACCAGATATTCTTTCAAGAAATTACCGCCAGAGGAATAGTAGTCCTTCTAGAATTTCTTCAAACATTCCTCCATGCTATCTTTCAGGGGATCCTCCAAAAATTTCTTTACAGTGTGCGGCGAAAATTTCAAGGCGCTATCACAGGCTCAATAGTGGTAATCACGTTCATACGTATGCGTGCCTTTTTTGTAGATGTAGTAGTGAAACTGTGAGGAAAATATTTGCACTCCTACCCCGGATATTAGTTTTATCATTATTTACCCGTTTTACCCAATTTGATTGGGTAATATTTGCATACGTAATTTGAATAGCCTCTGAATTAGCGTGCAATTTTGTATGAAGAAAAACTTGCGCTAGTGTTCGTGTGTTCAAATATCACTTATCTCTATATGGGATATTATCCTTTTTAAGACAGTATATCAGTCATACTCTAGCACTACAAAATAAAAATGATCAAGTTTTATTTTTAACTTGTTTTAATTTAAGCCTGAAAAATGAGTATCAATAAACTGCACGTCTAATGGTCATAAGACAAAATGAATTCATCATTCATCTTAGCGTTCTTTTAAAGATTTTTTGTAGAATTTTTTCCAAGAATTTCCCCTGAAATTCCTTCTAGCATTCCTTCAACCATTACTGCAACGATTGTTTCGAAAAATATTTCCAAAGATTTTTTAAAGAGTTTCTGTAAGCTTTTACTAAGAAATACATCCTAGAGTTCATCAAGGAAATTTCCAAAAAATCCTTTGGATATTAATGGGATCATTCCTCCAAGAATTCCTACGGAAGTTCCTCTAAGAAAATCTACAGGAATTCACCAAATGATTTTTTAAAATCCATCTACTCTAGGAGATTCCCCAAAGATTCCTTTAGACATTTTTGCTAGCATGCCTCTAGGAACTATTTTGAACATTCTTATTGCGATATTTGAGAGGAATTTTCAAAATTCTTTCTAGAAACCTTTCGAAAAATCCATCAAGTATCATAGTCAAGATTTTTTCGGGATTCCTTAATGATTCCTCCAGAAAGTCATCCAAAAATTATTTAAACTTCATTCTTTTGTTTTGAATAGGATGAAAATGGTATTGTGTATGCATAGTAAAGGAACAGATACTCTATTTAAAACATTCAAATAAATATTTCAGAAGTTTCTCCAAGGGTTCCGTCAGGAATTCCCCCTAAGAATATTTTGCCACTTTCTTCAGGAATTGCTTAAAAATGCCTAGAAGCACCCTCTAAGTGATCAATTCAATGCTAAGACCTAGAGAGGATATCTAGAGGGAACTCTGAAGGAACCACTTCAAGAATTCGTTCGGGAGTATTTCTAAGGATTTATTAAGTCTTTCTTACAAAAAACTATTAAAAAATAAGGTCATGTTTTCAAAGAGGCATTTCACAGCGTGTAAAGTGTTTTTATTTCCTCTTCCATCAATAACATGTGATTCCCTCTTTCGATGATCTTAATCTTATGATCCGCCGAAGATGCACCTATCTATTTGGTACACATTTTTCGACAATATTAGGCATGGTACACTAATTACGTAACGCAAAAATTAGGCGTTCCAGACCCTCCCCCATGTAACGCTTTTTGTATAAAGAGCCAAATAAATTTGTATGGGTTGTAATGCTAAGCTCGACTCCCTGCCGTCCCCTATAGCGTTACGTAATTTGTGTACGATGCCTTAGGTGTGGTAATTTTCCTATGGCAATGTTCCCAATCCAAACCAGCTGAGGTAATGTTTACTTCGGAGGTTTTGGATGAATAAGGGAAAAACGAATAAGCAACTCAGATGCCCACAGAGCCATATGTAGATTCTGTAAGAGAAAGGCAGCATGAGCTATCATATGCATAATATATGTACACTCCCGTTCAAAAGTTTGGGGTCACCCTCTCAAAAACATGTCATATTTTTAGGCCCATATCTGCGCCAATTTGCGTCCGATTTCAAAACCTTAGGTTTCATTCAAAAGATAATAAGTCAAAGAAACTTTGAACATGATTTAAAAGAAACTTTTTCAACAAACTTTGTATGTAAACTTAACCCAAAGCTGCCAAATTTTCTAAAAAATGAATATAAACTTACGGCAGTGTCGCTGGAAGTTGGGTCGACCAAATTTTAAGATGAGAGCGGTAATATGACCCATTTTCTATTAGCTTTCATCTGCTTTTTACAGAACTCAGCTAAAAAATCCAAAAGTTTGGGGTCACCCCTCAAAATGCTGTATCGGCCAAAAGTTTGGGGTCACTATCGTAAAACATGGAAAAGTGATTTGTTGATATCTTTGTCATCTTTCATTCAATTTTAATTCTTCTTGGCTTATTTGAAACAAAATGAATGATACTTACTGCATAGACATTCAACCACACATATTTGTTGAAATTTACATACTAAAACTTAACGTAAAGTTGCCTCATTTTTTGAAGCGTTGTAAAATGTGCCAACTTTACATAACATTTTTATATACAAAAATCGTTAAATACGTTAAGTTGAAGTCATCAAACGTAAATTTAGTTAATTATCTTTGAAATGAGCCAAAAATAATTAAAATTGAACTATAGATGACGAAGATATCACCAAATCACTTTTCCATGTTTTACGAAAGTGACCCCAAACTTTTGGCCGATGACATCAAGGATTAATTTACTTAATAACTCTTTTTCTAGATTTTTTAGCTAAGTTCTGTAAAAAGCAGTTGAAAGCTAATAGAAAATGGGTCATATTACCGCTCTCATCTTAAAATTTCGTCGACCCAACTTCCAGCGACACTGCCGTAAGTTTATATTCATTTTTTAGAAAATTTGGCAACTTTGAGTTAAGTTTACATACAAAATTTTTTGAAAAAGTTTCTTTTAAATCATGTTCAAAGTTTCTTTGACTTATTATCTTTTGAATGAAACCTAGGGTTTTGAAATCGGACGCAAATTGGCGGAGATATGGGCCTAAACAAATGACATGTTTTTGAGGGGGTGACCCCAAACTTTTGAACGGGAGTGTATGTATCTCTCATACTCTTTGCTCTTAGCATTTGTTGAGCAGTTGAAAATCATTCTGATTGATTCCAAGCGAGAACACCTCAAGGGGTTGAAATGCTAATTAACAGCTGAAAGCTTTTAAATAGCACAGCTTTTGCTGATTCAACTGCTTATGTAGAGTAGCAAGCAGTTCAAATACTTAATATGGCCTGCTGTACGGCTTAAATATTCAAATGCAACCTGGTTACCTGGGCAAGGTGAAATATTTTAAACCACACAGATTCTGAAACTAGATGTCCAAAGCTACGGTCCTAGGGAATAACATGTACCTCAAATTCAATTTTCATTAAGGAATTCATCACTTAAAAAATCAAATAAAAGGATGTAAGAATTCTTCAAGAATTCTCACAGCAATTGCTCCACGAAATCAACTGTAATTCTCAACTGAACCTGAACCTGAACTGAAATTCTGAACTTCTTAACAAATTCCTCCAGGTATACAAGACTTTTTCAAGCACTTTTTCAAGATATGTAACAAAGATTCCTTCAGGGATTTCTCAAAGTTTTCCTTCAGATAATTCTACAAGGATGGCACATTCATCCTCAAAGGCCTTAACCACATAATACTGAAAGGTGAACTTTGATATCTCTGATGCTCTGGAAACTTCTCTCCCATAGCTTGCACTATGTGTATGAATGAAATGTGCAAACTCTGATGTGTGTGCGCTTCTGTTGATATACCATTTTAAATTCAAACCATATTTCTCAACTTCAGAATAGTTCAGATGATCCAGGATCCCCCTGCGATGTGTATACAAGTATCATATGATTCAACTGTTCTTCTATGAGTACCAAAACGCACTATACCAAGTTTAAAATGCACCCGATGTGTTATTACGGGTGTAGATATAAAGGCCTTAACTCCAGAAGGATTCGGATGGCCTAAGGTATCGCCATTGATGTGCAGTAAGTCTTTCATACTCTGATTTACATTTATGGATCTAATGAAATCAGTTCTGACATTCATACATTAGTTTGATATACTATTACAGGTAAAGGCCTTGCTTACTGTGGTGACGAGTACCTGACTCGTCTATAAGCACAACTTATGTAAGCATTCAATACCATTCTATGCCCATACGATGACTGTGTGGTGGCGCGATGATCGGCGCTTGCTGCATAGCGTGATTCGGCTAGTCAGTCTTTCGTACACTCTCGTGCTTAGCACACGCGGCTACCACAAGTGGCGACGAGAAGAAAACGAGAAAACGAACGGAAAAGCATTTTAATTTGCTGCAGTGCGTGTAAAATTGTGAAAAATATTCGGTTATTAATCCGTATTGAAGAAAAAGTGGAAAAAAATTAACGCGTGTGAAAAAAGACTCAAAAATTGATTTGCATATGCAAGGTGTGCGCAAGTGACGCGTGAAAAAAGCCGACTGTGCAATCGTTCTATTGTTGCTGATGACCTTGCGCGCGTGGCATTGAAAAGAAAAGAAAGTGGCTGGTTGGCGCATGAAGTGTAATCGCTGCAAAGCGAATAAGGGAAAGGAAATGTTGCAATATAGTGATGGTGATAGTTAGCGCTCAACTTCCGAGCCGATCAGTCGATAATCTCGAAGCGAGCAAGTGTCGGAAGTCGTTCACGGACTATTTCTTTACGTTTTTTCGTCGATACAAAGAACAAGTAGCTCAGATTCCGCGCCGTCGTGTTCCGCGATGCCGCGTCGCGAAAACACTTTTCGCGTTGATTATTCGCAATTTCCGAAGCAACTTTCCCACGAAGAAATCCATAAATTCGTTGGGAAAGAGCTCGGTCTCACGCGAGAAAATGTGGTTCTACTCCAGCCAAGCAGACGGCTAGGCTGCACCTTCGTGGAGGTGAACAACCTCGAACTTGCCGAGGCAATCGTTCGGCAACACGACAACAAGCACGAATACGTGTTTGATGGTAAATCGTACAAGATGCGTATCGTGATGGAGGATGGTGCTGTGGAAGTGCGCCTGTTCGATCTGTCCAACGAGGTGTCCAACGAGCAGATCGGCGAATTCCTCGGCGATTACGGTGACGTCATCAACATTCGTGACCTCTTGTGGGACGAACGAACTGCCTTCGGCGGAATCAAAACTGGTGTGCGTGTCGCTAGGATGGTGGTGAAGAAAAACATCCCTTCTCTGGTGACGATTCAGGGTGAAGACACGGCAGTGGCGTACAAGGGGCAGCGGCAAACGTGCTTGCACTGCCAAGAGTTCGTACATGTGGGAATCCCATGCGTGCAGAACAAAAAACTGCTGGTGCAAAAACTCGCAGCAGACCAATCCTACGCTACTGTTGCAAAACAACCGGCGCTGCCACCTAAACCGGTCAAGCCGAACAACCCTCCTCCGAAACTGCAGCCGTCGCAGGTACACCCAATCTCCACGGCAAACGAACCCGTGGTCAAAGCGAAAGAAAAGCGAACCACAACAGCACAACAAAAAAGCACGATGCCGCCTCCCGCTGCCAAATCCGTTGGAGCGCAGCCCGTCGTTCTTCTGACGCCACTCTCAACCCCGATGACAAGCTTCGTCACAACATGCAACACGGACGGCAATGACACAGACTCCTCTCAAACATCGACGTCATCAATCAATAGTCGGCACCAGCGGAGCAGAAGATCACCGCCAGGGAAAAAGATGCGACCAAACGACTCCATCAAACACAGCCGAGACTCCGGAGAGGATATCCAACAATAATGGAGTACACGAGTGTTAACATCGGCACAATCAACATCAACACGATCACCAACACAACGAAAATACAAGCACTCCGCACATTCATCCGCACGCTCGACCTCGACATTGTTTTCCTGCAGGAGGTTGAAAACGAACAGCTTGCCCTTCCTGGGTACAACGTCGTCTGCAACGTCGATCATGCGAGAAGAGGGACCGCAATTGCTCTTAAGCAGCACATCAAATTCTCACATGTCGAAAAGAGCCTGGACGGCCGCCTACTAGCCTTACGAGTGCAAAACACCACTTTGTGTAATGTGTATGCCCCGTCGGGATCGGTATTCCGAGCCGAGCGTGAACGCTTCTACAACAACACCGTTGCCTACTATCTGCGACATCCAAGTTATTGAAGATTTTAGTGAATTATATTTCCTTCATTAATGATTGTAATGGACGGATAGATATCGATGAACTAAATTTCACTATTGATGTCGACGTTTAAGTAATTATGTGAATAATTTTTATAAGCAATATCGACAAATAAACGTAACTTTTTATAAAAAAAAAAAAAAAAAAAAATGGTGTCGCTGTGATGAATTGGTTCTTCACAAGAAACTTCTGATGGAGATTTTCATTTAACGGTGCGTTTTGAATTTGATCGTGTATAAAAGGTACAGACATCGCATTTTAAATGAAAGATAACAAGACTGTTATTGAATCTACTAAATTGCAATTGTATTAGAAATTCTAAAATTGGAATCGTAACTCTTACTTATGCAATGCATAAAAGTTGAATCCACGCAGAAAACGGAAATTTCACCAAATTATTAGTTCGTCGAACTTTTGAATGGATGTTGTCCTAGTGAAAATGAATAGCGCAATATTACTGCACTTTTAGAATTTTACACAGTCGAGATTTCAAGAGACTCAATGGAAGTTCGGATCCTCATGTTAGAAAGTTAAGTTTTATTAGCTATAATCGCCAACTGTTGTTCTATCGGCTCTCCACAGTTATTGAGCGTATGATTTCTCGCTTTGTTTTGAATGGCCCGTTTGTTGATCATCCAAATGTGTTTATATACCAAAGTTATTATAGTGACTTGCACAGAACTCATTCAGTGGCAGGGGAAAATGACTGAAGTCATAGAAGCAGCTAATTATCCTATTTTAGACAAGAACACACTAGGCATCGATTATCGATTGCACGGTTTTATACAACATAGTTTATTTTGCTGGTAATCCATATGTTGATAATTGCATATGTAATAGTTGTCTTGTTGTATTAAGTTTCAGTTTCAGCTTCGTGGCCGTGAGGCTAGAGGCGTCAGTCATCTAGGCGTTTCATTAGCCTCAGAGTGTGGGTTCGATTCCCGCTCTAGTCGGGGAAAACTTTTCGTCAAACGGAAAATTCTCCACTGTGCTACTGCGTGCTACGTGTGTTGTCCGTTGTCTAATGATAGTGGTTGCTCAGTCTGTACAACCTCTTGTTGAAGACGGTGTAGTGTCTTTATAAAATCATAACAAAGCGGCACCAGCTAGTTTGCTATAATCATTGCGGAAAGTTAACAGAATTTTGTGTGACATCGTACAAATAGCAGCGTCATTCCATTCAAAAAAAAATGAAGTGCTAATCAGGACTGCGTTGATTCTCTGAAAACATTATTAAGTTCAATGAGGAAATGCAGAAAGCACCATTTCTGACACTGTAAGCTCTAGGAACAGATTCACGATTCAATTTCAAGACAGCAGAGATGAATTGTGAATAAATTTACGGACGGTGCAGAGAAAACAGTTAAATATTAGATTTGGGAAAGTGCAGAGAACCACTGTGATTAAATTCACTAAAAGAGCAGAGAAGAAACCAATGACATTCGTTGAAAGAATAAAGATGCATAGTGACCAAATTCACCGACTGGACAAAAAAAAATGTGCAATGATTAAATTCGTTAAAAGAGTGCAGAGAAGCACTGTGATTAAATTCACTGACAGCGCAGAAAAGAGAAGTCAATGATTAAATTCGTTGAGAGAGTGCAGAGAAGCACTGTGATTAAATTCACTGACAGCGCCAGAAAAGGGAAGTGAATGATTAAATTCATTGAAAGAGTGGAGAGCACTGTGATTAAATTCACTGAAAGCGCAGAAAAGAGAAGTCAATGTTTAAATTCGTTGAGAGTCTGCACTCTCTGAAGCACTGTGATTAAATTCACTGAAAAAAAAGGAAACAAACTGTAGAGCATGAGCATGAGCATGAGATGACCGTACAATTCGTAGTTGCTACTCCGTTACTGATCAGAACAGTCAACATTGCACAGGGAACCAAATGGATGGGGCCTGGGTGTAGGTTTCCATCCTCAATGTGCAATTTTGAAGGTTCAAAACTTTATATTGTCAGTACCGGCGCCGGCCACGTCCTTACGGTCATCGGGGAAGGGAAGGAATGTTGGTGTGATATCCGTTGCTACTAGAGACCGTGTGTAACTCCGCATCCCCACGGCTGTCACAGGAAGGAAGTTTGTTTGTGGGAAGGGAAGGGATAGAAAGTTACATAGATCTGGATTCACATTGGTAAGTGATGTGAGCTATGCAACCCTTGATATGATTTAGTCTTCCGCCAGCCGGGTGAAAAAAAGGAAACAATCAATGATTAAAATCGTTGAGAGTGTGGAGAAGTACTGTGATTGAATTCACTGGAGACGCAGAGAAAACTGTTAATGATGGATCACGTCGATAGAGTGATTAGATTCACTGATAGCGCAGAGTAAAGAGTCAATGATTAAATTCGTTGAGAGAGGGATATCAGCGGTGTCATGGTCGCATTTTATTTCCGCAGTCAAGTTCGCAGATTGTGAAAAATCCGCGGTACCCATTACGTAATTTATTTTTAGGCCTCTTCCTGTCAGATCGGTGTAACACGCTAAAAATAATTTACGCAAAAGGTAATTTACACGTAAAAAAATACACAGTAATGAATATCATTGGGTACCGGACTGGACACACAAAATTTTATCGTTATCTTTGGTACATCGAGGTCTTAAAATTAGTCTATGGTGATATGACTGAATGTGTGGCTACAGCTGGCAATAACTGTGTGGGCCCATGTAACTTGGCTACTTAGCAGTACCCGCCGTTTCCTGGTCGATCCAGGAACTTTTCGTAACGTAAATTTCTTGACTTCCTTGGGCATCGCCTGTTACACAATATACATGTAAAATGGTCATTGACAGGGAAAGCTCTAACTTAATAACTGTAGAAGGGTTTATAGAACACAGAGCTTCGAAGCAACAAAACCTGCTTGAATTTGACGTTAATAATAGCCAACGAAAAAAGAAAGAGAATCGGTAAAAGAGACATCGACTCAATACCTTGAGAGTTCGGATAGGTAAAAATAAGAATTGCACATACCATGTACATTGATTCAAATCGACAAGGGGTTCTCATTCTGGTATATTCAACACACTTTAAGATGATTCGGTTTGACGTGTTGTTTTCATTATCTTCCCTTTCTTTCTGACAATTTGCCTTGCGAAGATGAAAATATTTATTTCCACTATAAACGATCCATATAAACGATCAAATGTATAGACCATAATATGGAGTAGAATATGATATTTGCATCTCACTAATAACAGAACAATGGCGGATGATTCAACCACCGTACTGTCCGGCCAATAGAAGTACAAGTATAGAACGCTAGAGGCGCTATTTCCCCATACTACGGATGTGACGAAGATGTTTGAACCAAAGTAGTCCTTATTTTCAAAAGCCTCATTGATCGGTACCTAAAGTGTCAAACCTATTGTTTTCATTTTCATGTTCTGCAGGGAACAGAATATGAAAAATTTGTGTTTACTTGCTGCGCTTGGGAGGAGTAAGACCATTTTTTAACGAACTGGCCATTCTCTAGGATCCGTTTCAAAATGAATAGTGCATAGTTTGTTCTTCCGCTCACAAGACTGAAGGAGTGATCTTTATCTAATGGCGTGACACTGCGAGCATTTGATGTGGTTAAGTCTATGGTGGTATGGTGGTATGGAATCAGCGCAGTCCTCTGAATCATTTACTGACAATTCTTCGTTTTGGAACGCGCACACACATTCAGATCTACAGATTTTAACAACCGCTGGGGCTGAGAGTTTGTTATCGAGGTAAACGATTCCATTCTCAGTGTTTCAATTATTTTCAAATGAATCACAGTCACAAATATTTGAACAGACGCAGAAAATACGCGAGCGACAGAAACAATGAAAATATATGTTTTGGTTACCAGCCAGGTTACCAGTTGTTGCTGCGATGAAAATCAAGAAAATTTGACACTTTGGGTACCGTATCCAAGACACACACCTACAAGATGTTAGTCACAGGATTTGCAGCGACACTGAAAGTCTAATATATGTCTATTGTCCGGCCTTAACCTTCATCATCCGGTGTTTCTAAACGAACTAGGTGGTTGTACGCATTGGCTAATGTAAATGCTTTTGAAACGAGTGGAGGAAGGAACAACACAATTTGCGAATGGGAGAGAGCATGCCTGGTTCAATGTCGAGTCGCCTAAAATGGTTACGGCTATGGATCCTAGATTTCTTACCGTTATTTCACTGCTATAGAAATGCATACGGACAAATATTATGAATGCTATCAAAAGACGGTAGTACATACTGTAGGAATTTCCCGGAAGAATGGAACACAAAACCAAAACAGGTCTAAATTCATTCAAGTTTATTTTATTTTTACTTTTTTTTTCATTTAAATTCACTTTGTTTTTTTCGTTCACTTTTTGCTTCCACTAAATTTTTTCTCTTGAACACAAATCCACCAACCACGTCTACTCGTCTCTACGTTCGTTTCAAAACTGCCGTCATTCATATACATCTCTGTTCATTCGGTTCGTTCTCGGTTTCTGTTGCGGTCGTCTTCCGTATGTATCATCATCGTCATCAGCGTCGCTCTCGTGAAAGCCGTCATCAGAAAAGCGAGTAGCTTGCGCGTGTTAGTTCCGAAGATGTCGCTTGGAAGAACCTAAAAGTACACTGAAACATACTGGAAGATTATTTTTAAATGATTCGTGGAAATATATAAATTTATACTTAACCTTTTTACTTCACACTGATTATTATTACTACATCCTTCCTCACCTCTACTCTAAATTTGCATGCTAAATCAAGGAAACAGCTTGCAATGTTTCATATTATATTGTAAAATAAAATCACCATGAAACGTAATTAGCATGATTTACACTGCAGTCTATTATTGAAAAATAAAGAAAGTGCCTTGAGAAAAAAATACAAACAAACTGTCCACACAACCACTTTTCTTTTTTTACACTTTTTTTTATTAAATATGTAGACAACTAAAATATTTCGTTTTCTTGAATTATATGACACGAATGCCACAATAATGGTAAAGTGTCTTTAAATAGTAATAATAATAATAATTTTCTTAAATAAGATTTTCAATAATCAACCGGAATGACTCAAACCAGTAAACACAGTAAACACACACAAATATCTATTTTTCTGAACCTGATACACTATCATCAAACCATATATATATTGTTATCTTCCAAACTCATCAGATCGATGGTATATTGAATTTTATTCAATCAGCTTCACATGCAATAATCGGAAACTAGCTTTAACACTATTTTCTTAATCAGATTTGCCAGTATAACAGGAATCTGTCAGACCAACTAAATCATTCGAATGTTCAATATCCTCATCCTGATTGACTTGCATCGATGAACATTAATCAAACTAATTATCTTGCTTAAGAGGAAACAAACCATTATGTTTTAGCAAAAACTCAAAAGTTTTCTTGTTGAAATCTCAACTAATGTTAACCCTCGAGTAATCGCGCTGTTGTATTTTGTACAACACGTTGAAAAAAAAACTCGCTTTTTGTACTCTGCTTTAGTGTGGTGCTGACGCAGGTAGCCAAACGCGCGAGTTACGGAAGGTTAATAAAAATTTATCACTACACTCTGGTCACCATCTGGATAAGAGTGAAATAATTTTCAATGACGGTTTTGTGACTTCGATGAAGAAAACTGCTTTTGAAAAAAATATGATTGTTGATGACTGAATTATGGTTATTTGAGCCATAATATTCTATTTTTTTCTTAATCAGGTCTAGCAGGATCACTCGATTAATTCCGGACTCGATCAATTGTTTGAAAATTGAACTTATTTCAGTCACATTCATTTACTTATTTCCATCACATTCATTTAAATAATTTACATCAAACGAAATAATTAAAGCTAATGTGCTAGCTAGGAACCCTATTTTCTTCACTCGGATCTAACAAAATCAAAAGACCTTTTTCAGACTTATCAGATTGCACGAATATTAGGAAAGCTTCAACCCGCTTCCAGTCGTCTTTCAGGCAAATCCAATGTCATCTTTCAGACATATCTAGTGTCATATATCAGACACAAACAAGTCGTCTTTCAGACTTATCCAATGTCATCTATCAGACATATCTTTCAGACACATACAAGTCGTCTTTCAGACTTATGCCTTTCAGACATAAGTCAACAACAAGTCGTCTTTCGAACTCATTTAATGTCATCTTTCAGACACATGCAAGTCGTCTTTCAGACTTATTCAATGCCATCTTTCAGACATATCTAGCGTCATCTTTCAGACACATGCAAGTCGTCTTTCAGACTTATTCAATGCCAACTTTCAGACATATCTAGTGTCATATTTCAAACACATGCAAGTCGTCTTACAGACTTATTCAATGCCATCTTTCAGACATATCTAGTGTCATCTTTCAGACACATACAAGTCGTCTTTCACACTTATCCAATGTCATCTTTCAGACATATCTAGTGTCATCTTTCAGACACATGCAAGTCGTCTTTCACACTTATCCAATGTCATCTTTCAGACATATCTAGTGTCATCTTTCAAACACATACAAGTCGTCTTTCACACTTATCCAATGTCATCTTTCAGACATATCTAGTGTCATCTTTCAGACACATACAAGTCGTCTTTCCCACTTATGCAATGTCATCTTTCAGACATATCTCGTGTCATCTTTCAGACACATGCAAGTCGTCTATCACACTTATCCAATGTCATCTTTCAGACATATCTAGTGTCATCTTTCAGACACATACAAGTCGTCTTTCACACTTATCCAATGTCATCTTTCAGACATATCTAGTGTCATCTTTCAGACACATGCAAGTCGTCTTTCAGACTTATTCAATGCCATCTTTCAGACATATCTAGTGTCATCTTTCAAACACATACAAGTCGTCTATCACACTTATCCAATGTCATCTTTCAGACATATCTAGTGTCATCTTTCAGACACATGCAAGTCGTCTTTCAGACTTATTCCATGTCGTCTTTAGACACATACAAGTCGTCTTTCAGACTTATTCAATGCCATCTTTCAGACATATCTAGTGTCATCTTTCAGACACATACAAGTCGTCTTTCGGACTTATCCAATGCCATCTTTCAGACATATCTAGTGTCATCTTTCAAACACATGCAAGTCGTCTTTCAGACTTATTCAATGCCATCTTTCAGACATATCTAGTGTCATCTTTCAAACACATGAAAGTCGTCTTTCAGACTTATTCAATGCCATCTTTCAGACATATCTAGTGTCATCTTTCAGACACATGCAAGTCGTCTTTCAGACACATGCAAGTCGTCTTTCAGACTCATTCCATGTCGTCTTTAGACACATACAAGTCGTCTTTCAGACTTATTCCATGCCATCTTTCAGACATATCTAGTGTCATCTTTCAAACACATGCAAGTCGTCTTTCAGACTTATTCAATGCCATCTTTCAGACATATCTAGTGTCATCTTTCAGACACATACAAGTCATCTTTCACACTTATCCAATGTCATCTTTCAGACATATCTAGTGTCATCTTTCAGACACATGCAAGTCGTCTTTCAGACTTATTCAATGCCATCTTTCAGACATATCTAGTGTCATCTTTCAGACACATACAAGTCGTCTTTCAGACTTATTCCATGCCATCTTTCAGACATATCTAGTGTCATCTTTCAAACACATACAAGTCGTCTATCACACTTATCCAATGTCATCTTTCAGACATATCTAGTGTCATCTTTCAGACACATGCAAGTCGTCTTTCAGACTTATTCAATGCCATCTTTCAGACATATCCAGTGTCATCTTTCAGACACATACAAGTCATCTTTCACACTTATCCAATGTCATCTTTCAGACATATCTAGTGTCATCTTTCAGACACATGCAAGTCGTCTTTCAGACTTATTCAATGCCATCTTTCAGACATATCCAGTGTCATCTTTCAGACACATACAAGTCATCTTTCACTCTTATCCAATGTCATCTTTCAGACATATCTAGTGTCATCTTTCAGACACATGCAAGTCGTCTTTCAGACTTATTTAATGCCATCTTTCAGACATATCTAGTGTCATCTTTCAGACACATACAAGTTGTCTTTCAGACTTATTCCATGCCATCTTTCAGACATATCCAGTGTCATCTTTCAAACACATACAAGTCGTCTATCACAATTATCCAATGTCATCTTTCAGACATATCTAGTGTCATCTTTCAGACACATACAAGTCGTCTTTCAGACTTATTCCATGCCATCTTTCAGGCATATCTAGTGTCATCTTTCAAACACATACAAGTCGTCTATCACACTTATCCAATGTCATCTTTCAGACATATCTAGTGTCATCTTTCAGACACATGCAAGTCGTCTTTCAGACTTATTCCATGTCATCTTTAGACACATACAAGTCGTCTTTCAGACTTATTCAATGCCATCTTTCAGACATATCTAGTGTCATCTTTCAGACACATACAAGTCGTCTTTCGGACTTATCCAATGCCATCTTTCAGACATATCTAGTGTCATCTTTCAGACACATGCAAGTCGTCTTTCAGACTTATTCCATGCCATCTTTAAGACATATCTAGTGTCATCTTTGAGACACATACAAGTCGTCTTTCAGACTTATTCAATGCCATCTTTCAGACATATCTAGTGTCATCTTTCAAACACATGCAAGTCGTCTTTCAGACTTATTCAATGCCATCTTTCAGGCAACCCGCTCGGTATAGCATCCAATCACAGAAAACTCTTTTTCCTTCATTCCACAATCTCTGATCTCGAAATACTATCTTGGTTTGAGGTTTTCAAGCTCAATAATCCAATCCAGCATCCAATCACAGAGAACTTCAAACATTTCATTCGTAATTCCTCTTCATTCCACAATCTCTGATCTCGAAGTACTATCTTGGTTTGAGGTTTTCAAGCTCAATAGTCCAATCCAGCATCCAATCACAGAGAACTTTCTACATGTCATTCGTAATTCCTCTTCCTTCACTCTACAATCTCTGATCTCGAAATACTATCTTGGTTTGAGGTTTTCAAGCTCAATAGTCCAATCCAGCATCAAATCACAGAGAACTTTCAACATTTCATTCGTAATTCCTCTTCCTTCATTCTACAATCTCTGATCTAAAAATACTATCTTGGTTTGAGGTTTTCAAGCACAATAGTCCAATCCAGCTTCCAATCACAAAGAATTTCCAAACATTTCATTCGTAATTCCTCTTCATTCCACAATCTCTGATCTCAAAAAACTATCTTGGTTTGAGGTTTTCAAGCTCAATAGTCCAATCCAGCATCAAATCACAGAGAACTTTCAACATTTCATTCGTTATTCCTCTTCCTTTATTTCTAGAATCTCTGATCTCAAAATACTATCTTGGTTTGAGGTTTTCAAGCTCAATAGTCCAATCCAGCATCCAATCACAGAGAACTTCAAACATTTCATTCGTAATTCCTCTTCATTCCACAATCTCTGATCTCAAAATACTATCTTGGTTTGAGGTTTTCAAGCTCAATAGTCCAATCCAGCATCCAATCACAGAGAATTTTCTACATCGTAATTTCTCTTCCTTCATTCTACAATCTCTGATCTCAAAATACTATCTTGGTTTGAGGTTTTCAAGCTCAATAGTCCAATCCAGCATCCAATCACAGAGAACTTCAAACATTTCATTCGTAATTCCTCTTCATTCCACAATCTCTGATCTCGAAGTACTATCTTGGTTTGAGGTTTTCAAGCTCAATAATCCAATCCAGCATCCAATCACAGAGAACTTCAAACATTTCATTCGTAATTCCTCTTCCTTCATTCTACAATCTCTGATCTCGAAATACTATCTTGGTTTGAGGTTTTCAAGCTCAATAGTCCAATCCAGCATCCAATCACAGAGAACTTCAAACATTTCATTCGTAATTCCTCTTCATTCCACAATCTCTGATCTCAAAATACTATCTTGGTTTGAGGTTTTCAAGCTCAATAGTCCAATCCAGCATCCAATCACAGAGAATTTCCAAACATTTCATTCGTAATTCCTCTTCCTTTATTGCACAATCTCTGATCTCAAAATACTATCTTGGTTTGAGGTTTTCAAGCTCAATAGTCCAATCCAGCATCCAATCACAGAGAACTTCAAACATTTCATTCGTAATTCCTCTTCATTCCACAATCTCTGATCTCAAAATACTATCTGGGTTTGAGGGTTTCAAGCTCAATAGTCCAATCCAGCATCCAATCACAGAGATTTTTCTACATCGTAATTTCTCTTCCTTCATTCTACAATCTCTGATCTCAAAATACTATCTTGGTTTGAGGTTTTCAAGCTCAATAGTCCAATCCAACATCCAATCACAGAGAACTTCAAACATTTCATTCGTAATTCCTCTTCATTCCACAATCTCTGATCTCGAAATACTATCTTGGTTTGAGGTTTTAAAGCTCAATAGTCCAATCCAGCATCCAACTTCCAACATTGCATTCGTAATTCCTAAAATAATTTTCCTTAGTCTCAAATAGATATTGTCCGTTTCCCTTGATTTTTTTCTTGTCAATTATTTGACATGTGTACTTATAACCTTACTTTATATAAACTATGGTTTTCCTCGCCCCTGCATAAAATGCTTCCATCCAAAAATGCGTATAACACCATTTCATATTACTCCCACTTCGATGTTTAAAAGGGTAAAACGGATTTTTTAATCTTTCTCTAAAATCTTGACAAACATGTTTATTAAATAACAACTTTTGCGAACGAATATCTGACAAGTGCATTGTTCAGAATACGAAATAGAGAAATAATATAGCAATCAGTTAGCTTGCAATACAATCAACCCATTCAAATTTACTTTGCATTTGCAACTTCACATGTGCTCAAGGGCGAACGGGACGGTCGGGAAAATATCCGCCATTGCTGTGTAGCTTCAAAGATGGTAATCTTAGATTCTACTTCTTATTATGGAACAAAAACTTATCATTGTATATGCTCACTAGCAGTGCATATGCTGATTGATTTTCAGACTTTTCTATACGATAAAAATCGAAATTACCAACATCAAAATCGCGAAGCAAATTGTTAGAAAGAGAGGGAGGATAGGAAAAATAACACGTCATCCCGTATCACCTTGAAGGCGCGACTTCGGTTTGGTGCCGCGACGATAATATTCGCTTGCGTTTCGTCTTGAATTGTTTAATCTTGTACAACCAACCTGTTTACCGCCATAATTTCATAATACCCAACAAATTTTTCCGCTGTTGAATCTTCACGCATCAAAAGCATAAAAGCACAAACTTATTTGGTTTGGGTTTGTGATGAAAGTTTACCTTCCGGAAATAACACAGTTTTGCTTTTTTTCCAATCATACCCCCATATGCAACTCCGTGGGAAGAATAAATGTTTCCCTGCTTATCCACTTGAGTTGGCTATGCGCAAACTCGCACTGATGAGAGAAAAAAAACTCACAGCTGCGCCGAGCTATCCGATGCCAAAAACGCATCCGAAATTAAACGACTTGAGGTTCATATTTGTACGAAGCAATTAGGAGCAATTGTACTTACCGGCTGCGCCATTGTAGGAATTTCCCGGAAGAATGGAACACAAAACCAAAACAGGTCTAAATTCATTCAAGTTTATTTTATTTTTACTTTTTTTTCATTCAAATTCACTTTGTTTTTTTCGTTCACTTTTTGCTTCCACTAAATTTTTTCTCTTGAACACAAATCCACCAACCACGTCTACTCGTCTCTACGTTCGTTTCAAAACTGCCGTCATTCATATACATCTCTGTTCATTCGGTTCGTTCTCGGTTTCTGTTGCGGTCGTCTTCCGTATGTATCATCATCGTCATCAGCGTCGCTCTCGTGAAAGCCGTCATCAGAAAAGCGAGTAGCTTGCGCGTGTTAGTTCCGAAGATGTCGCTTGGAAGAACCTAAAAGTACACTGAAACATACTGGAAGATTATTTTTAAATGATTCGTGGAAATATATAAATTTATACTTAACCTTTTTACTTCACACTGATTATTATTACTACACATACGTGGGCCTAATATGTAGTAATGTTTTAGCAAAGTGGTGGCACATTTAAATAGTGTACCTTGAAACTTCAGTAGTATACGATTATAATGATACCCGCAACGTGAAAAGGCGTCTTGCAGCTGCAAATCTGACTTACTATGGGCTTCAGAACTAAAATTTCTGACGAAGTAAAAATAATAAGAAACTGGTTGTTCTATGTGACCACGAGTTCTGGATGCTGGAAGAAGTCGATGTCTTTTAACTTAAGGTGTTGTGAACAATACTCGGTGGTAAAGTAGAAAATGGCGCACAGTGGCATTGCTGAATCACAAGGTATATTAACTGTATAATTTCATGAATACAGTCATGCTAAGCAAACCGGCAAGGCTGTGCTGGACTTGTCATATCGTATGGATGCCGGAAGATTACAGACGAGGATAATATTCAATAGACAACAAAGGAGAGACCAGCGACCCCGTGCAAGGCTGCACACAGGCTGTTTACAATTAAAGAATATCTAAAAGCACTTGAATTAAGGTGAGTGGAAGTAATTGGTCTAAGACCGGGTCCAATAAAGAAGGATTCTTCATTCTGCGTAGATTCATCGGAGCGATTTATAGTCCAACAAGTAAATTGTTCTACACTTTTCGGATATTTGTTCGTTAAAAGCGATTTGATCTCATTAAAAGTACTACTCTGAGAAGATCAAGTGGGAATAAAAAGTAAAAATATTTAAATACTGTCCCATTTATTTGCGTTGCAATCAACTAGACATCCTAGGTAATCAATAAGAATTTAAACAAGCCGTATTTTAGCATTATATCTACGTTTGCTCTGTCATAGCAGCTCCACTGCTAATCTGCCCCAAATCAGTAACTGAACTGCTATTTAAAATGTGAGAGATGCTGCGCAGCATTTTAAATGTGTCATGTATGCGATGGATGTACCGACTCGATAGATTCAGGTGTTTTGTCTTGACAAAAGCTGAGAATATGTATTACTCTTAATACTTAAATTCATTGGGAGTTCTATGAATTATAAGACATAATATATATGTTTTATGAAAGATCACAAAACATTAAATAACTACCCAAGAAACAGTTTCGCTGAATAAAAGTGGAACAAACGACCCTTAAGCAAACTTTATCTTAAGAAACTGCTATTCAGCTAGTTCTGTTCCTAACAAAAGTTAGGAATATCGCCGAGGGCCTAAGAAAGAAATCAACCTTGGACACACAAAAATCTTGTTCAAGCTCTTGTTCGAAAGAGAAGTGAACCTATGGATCCAGGTTTAACCTAGCATTAAATTAATTTTAAATAAATAATCAAAGGTAAGGAAAGATGGTTTAGGACACTACTTTGAAAAATAACGATTGCACTTTTATGCGTTGAGTTCCCAATGAACTTCCTTCAACAAGTCGTTGTTGCTAAATAACAAATTCAATTCGGAAAGGGAGATGTGGTGACGAGTACCTGACTCGTCTATAAGCACAACTTATGTAAGCATTCAATACCATTCTATGCCCATACGATGACTGTGTGGTGGCGCGATGATCGGCGCTTGCTACATAGCGTGATTCGGCTAGTCAGTCTTTCGTACACTCTCGTGCTTAGCACACGCGGCTACCACACTTACAATCAGAACTCTAGCTATTTAAGTTGCCTAGAACATCACCAGGTCATGACTACCATCACTTCATGTTTCAAAATGTGTATTTGAATGTAATTCATCAAGTTCAAGTGATTTAAAAAGTAAACACAATCATTTGTATTCAGTAGACAAAGTTCAAAACTTCTGGACGTTTTGGATAACCTGGAGATCTATATTACAGCTGTAAAAGGACATAAGACATTTCTATCTAACAGTCCCAACCCAAACAAAGAATAATGTGCAATTTCCATTGAAATATATCACACGTACATAGAAATAAAACAATCGAATGAAGAACAAGTGGTGTACACTACATTTGCAGTTATATCTCCAAAATGTTCTAGCATAACATAATCTCCACAAATGCATAAGATAGCACAACTAATCCCCTTGATAAAAACATTTTGGTTTTGAAAATCCACCCACTGGGTCAAAAGCTATAGGTAAAACTATGCAAAAAAGTTGTCCACATCCTTTAAGGGTTAATACAGGTTCGCTCTTTAAACCTGGAATACATGCATGTGTTTGAATACAATTCTATATTGTATGTTGTATTCGACAAGCTGTAGTTCATCATATGTCTTTAAGTGCTGCAATAATGGTGAAACACGCTGTAATAATACATTTGTACCTCATCACCCACTAAATGCAACTACATTAGTGGACTAATAACACTTAGCGCGCTAGGCACGGTTCCATCATACCGCTTATAGTGTTGCCACATATAATGCTTAATGTGGTAAACCCAGTTATCTGGATGGTGGGGCATGGGAGCCTAAGTTTCGATCATCAATGCAATCAGACGTTATAACTATAACATGAGCGATCCAAATATTTGAAGAACTACTCAAACTATATAGAAGCTTGTGTATAGTCAACATTTAACGAACCTTATCTATGCAATATTTTGTATTTTAACGCTTCGAACGATCTTCAAGTATAGGTTCAAGTTGTAGTATATCGAGTTTTTTTAGTGCTACATTAATGGTTAAGCACGCTGTAATATTACTTTTGTACCTCATCACCCACTAAATGCAACTACATTAGTGGTCTAATAACACTTAGCGCGCTGGGCACGGTTCCATCATGCCGCTTATAGTGTTGCCACATATAATGCTCAGTCTGCTAAACCCAGTTATCTGGTCAGTGGGGCATGGGAGCCTAAGCTTCAAACATTAATGCAATTAAACATTACTCGATTTACGACATGATTGATCCAAATATTAGATAATAGTTCAATCTGTGTTCTAAAAATGTAGCCCTGAACAGTGATGGAATTACTCTCCTCATGAAGCAATTCGCGAGTGTAAAGCCAACACAAGGCTTACTCACGACTCCGAGAGTAAACAGTGTGTGAGTTTATTCGCACCCGCTTGCTTCGTGAGTAAGAAGCAAAACAAAAACAGAAACACTCATGAGCTTTTATTCGTGAAGAACTAGTGGAGGTGCGGGAAGTGCATTTGGTTGTGGTTATAATAGCAAATCCAGTGATTATCCAACATAAACTAATACTTTATGCTTTATTGTTTCTGAAAAGCAGCACTGTCAGTCGTTAAAATGCGCTTTTCGTCAAAATGCAAAATACTCACGAAGCTTCGCGAATCACATGCGAGTGCTTGCCAGCTTCGTTTACTCACGAATAAAGAAGTGCGAGTATTCTCGGGCCCCTGTTGTTCACGAGTAGGTTTGTTTTGGTTTGTGACTGCTCAGCTGCAATCTTCATCATTTTCCATCCCTGGCCCTGAATGTAGCATAAAATATACAAGCTTCTAGTCAAAATGCATGAAGATAGTTCAGATTCACTGTTTTTCAGAATTGTTTCAAGCAATCAGTAACAAAAGTAAAAAGTAGAAATAGATCAAACCATTGTTCATATTCGTTGGTAGTATAAAACTATTCTAAAACATTAAATTTACCACGAAAACAGGGCAAAATAGTATGTTCTGTAATCACAATTGAAAGCAATTCCAAAACAATATTATATAATGTGCAACCAGTAATTAAGTCACTGCTCAAAGAACAATATGAAAACATAATCTTCTGTATCACAATAGAAAACAATACCCAAACCATTGAATTCAATGTAAACACAGTACAAACAGTATGTTCTGTTCACAATAGAAAACAATTCCAAAACAATTGAATCAAAAGTGGAACCATAAATAAAATCACTATCCAGAACAATACGTTTACTGAGCATTTAAATGTTTGAAAAAAAAATCGAAAACATAAGAATCTTAGGTTTCACAATAGCAAACCATCTTCAAACCATTGAATCTAATGTAAAATCACAGTTCAAAAGAGACAGTTCTCGGCATATTTAACAGTTCAAAACAATACAAATACATAAAAATCTACGGTATATTTGGTTCCACGTATATGTGTTAACAACATTTCATTTACATTAGAATCTCCTGTTTTGCGAAAAAACTTGTGTGGAAAAAAGTCCTTTTTTGTATTGTTACGATACTTAACAACCAATCCCGAGCAGAGGGGAATATCAAATTAATAACTACGAAATTACAAAACCTGTTTTTGTATCTCGTTTTGTTATTATTGTATTATCAAGGCATTACGTTTCCATATGACGAATTTCGCCCCAAATCGTATTCGGAGTTGGCAGCACCCTCTCAGATTACAATGAAACTTTCTGGGTATGTACACCAAGACTAGATAAGCCACTTTGCATACTTAGTTTCTTCAAAATTTATCTGGACTGACTTTTGAAAAGGGCTAAACTTTTTTTTTATGGATTTTTTAAAAATGTTTTTAATCAAAAAATGACTACTCCTACAAGAAAGTGTTGTATGGGTGATTATCACAAAATAAGTCAAATTTTAAGAAAAAAATCCAAAATGAGCCCTACACTGAAAAAAATCATTTCTAAAAATTCAAAGTTGATTTAAAAAAAAACACCATTTTTGATTTTGATGAAATTTTGTCTCAAGACAGGTAATTATGTTCCCTACCAACCGTCCATACATCACAAGATGGGCACTTTTAAGGAAAAAAAGTTTTTCTAACAAAAACTTTTTCATGTCCAAATTATTATTTTTTCAGTGTCTTTTTTTAAAAACAAACTAAACCAGTGAAGGTTATCTAGTAATCTCAAAATGCAATGAAACTTATTGTGTCATATGCGACAATGCAATGCACCCATATTCACGCAGCAGCACTCTAGAAGTACGAAACAATATACAATTAGAACACGCATTTCATACGTGCTGCTGTAATTTCTACCCAAACGTTTCTACCCCATGTTCTTACCTAATATTAGGTAAGGCTATTTATTAGATTCGAACTACCTAATCGAAAAAAAAAACAAATCAAGAGTTGTACCTAAAGCAAATATGAACAAAACAAGAAAATGAATCGGTATCATTCAACGTGTTACTTCTCTTTGGTTATTAAAGGCAGTTCTGAAAAGTAATGGATCAATCGTATAAATCAAAATTCAACAAATTCAAGTGCAGTGCAAAAATAAACAATCCAAAGTGCAACCGTCATAATCTACGGGGCATGTCATTAAGATTGATAGATAAAATTCATTCCATGAAATCGTACACATGAAATCGACGAATCGATGAGTATTTGTGAGTCATGTCGTGGATTGATAAGTCACAACAGAAGCCCGAATACGAAAAAACGCCGATCGGATGGAAACGACGAAACTATGCAACCATCATTTAGTGGGCAGCAACATCATGATGTTCCAGAACCAGAACCGTCAACGAGTGGTCAACAAATCGAACATGAGCTGGGTAAGTAAGCCTTCAACGTGTTAGCTTCTTTTATATAACTCATTTTGCAGCTCGTTGCAAAACTACATTTTTCAGTATTCTTCGTATTTATCCAACCCGGCAAGCCTCGTTGGATAAATGTACTACTTGTGCGAAAAAAAATCATTTTTGCAACTCGTTGCATAAATAACTATCATTAACTTTCCACTGCATTCATTATTATATTGTTAACCTTAACTTTTATCTTACAGATATGGTACCATCTATTCCATCATTGGAGTCAATTCCGTCAACAGATCAACTACAGGGTCCCCATAATATTGAGAAGTTTAATACCATTGCTGAAACATTGAGTTTATCGCCAATCTCATCTAGAAACATGAGAAGTATGGAATATCGCATAAACAAATCATTGCAGATTACGAAAGCAGTTCGAAAAAATATCTTCGGATAGATTCAACGGATGTTGGCAAAGTGGACGCGTATGACGAGATAATTATGCAGTTAAAGGACAAGTTCAATCACCCTACAACTGACAGAAGCGAACAGATTAAAATACTATATGTATTTCCTAAGTCTTGGTCGGTAAATAAAATCACAAGAGAGTTTAACGCACCAATGTATATGGCGAGGCAGGTGAAGGATCTTGTTTATGAACAGGGTATTCTTTGTACCACCGAAAAAAGAAGGGGGCATGGTATTGATGACGATACAAAACAAATAGTAAGAGAATTTTTTGATGATAATGATATCAGCAGGCCAATGCCAGGAACAAATGATTTTGTTTCTGAGGTTCGAAATGGAAAAAAACAACAAGTTCAAAAACGACTTTTGATGATGTCGCTCAAAGAGGCTTATATGATTTTTGTAGATATGTACAAAACTGTGAATATTGGTTTCACAGTATTTACACAGTTGCGACCAAAGCATTGTATTTTACTTGATTCTACTGGTATACATAATGTATGCATATGTACTATTCATGAAAATGTAAATTTAATGTTCAACAGTATAAGAATTGTGTCACAAGATGAAATAATACAAAAAATGCTTTGCGATATTTCCACCAGAACAGATAATTGCTTTTTCCGTGCTTGTGAAAAGTGTGCTTGTAATGAACACATTGAAGAGGAACTTACATTGATATTAGAATCAAATGACAAAGAAGAGATTATATTTCAGCAGTGGTTGAATACTGATCGCTGTAATTTAGAAACGATTATTAAACCTGTTGGTGAATTTGTTCCGTATCTTGTTGATAAAATTGACAAACTTATAACACACGACTTTATTCATAAACAACAATCATCATTTCTCAGAAATAAAAAAGATACATTAAAGGATGATGAAATTCTTGCGATTTGTGATTTCTCTGAAAACTATTCATTCATAATTCAAAACGCTGCTCAAGGATATCATTGGAACAACTCGCAAGCAACAATACACCCATTTGAAATTTACTATATGAAAGATAATAAACTTGTAAATGTTAGCTTCATTATCATATCGGAAGTAATGGCTCACGATACAGTTGCGGTCCAGTTGTTCATCTAAAAAATGATAGATTTTATGAAACAATTAACGAACTTTTCTAAAATTTATTTTATGTCTGATGGGGCAGCATCACAATACATAAATAAGAAGAACTTTGCTAGTCTATGTAGATTCCAGTCAAAGCATGTATTAAGAGCAGAATGGCATTTTTTTGCAACGTCCCACGGTAAAGGTCCATGTGATGCTATTGGTGGCACTCTCAAGCGAATGGCAAAGAGAACAAGTCTTGTTCGAGATTATGGAAATACCATAACAACTCCACGAGAGTTATATAACTGGGCAGTTGTACAGACAGATAAAAATATAACTAAATTAAATTTCTGTTACGTATCCACTGAACAGTACATTAAAATGTCAGAAGATCTCGAAGAAATATATAATAACGCCAAAACAATACCAGGCACTCAGAAATTCCATAGTTTTTTGCCTATTCCTGGCGACAAAGTAAAGGCAAACAGGTATTCTAATTCAGAAGATGAACCAAAAATATTTAGTATGATCGGAAAAAAATAGAAAAGAACATGTTTGAAATTGGCTCTAAGACACATATATATATATTTGAAAAATTCATAATTATAAATAATTGTATATTTAACAGTGCACTTCAATACATATTGCGATCAAACATTACATTTCCTAAGAAAATAAATTTGTAATATTTTGAAGTTTTTTATGTATAGGAAAACCCTTCCAAATGATTGAATAAATAACACAAAATCTCCTAGAAAATTGAGTTTCATTGGATTCTGGGACTGTTATGGCCTTCACTGGTTTTATTGTTGATAACAAAATACACTGAAAAAAAATCATTCGAACAAGAAAAAGTTTTTGTTAGAAAAACTTTTTTTCCTTAAAAGTGCCCATCTTGTGATGTATGGACGGTTGGTAGGGAACATTACCTGTCTTGAGACAAAATTTCATCAAAATCAAAAATGGTGTTTTTTTTTTAAATCAACTTTGAATTTTTAGAAATGATTTTTTTCAGTGTAGGGCTCATTTTGGATTTTTTTCAGTATTTTTTTTCTTAAAATTTGACTTATTTTGTGATAATCACCCATACAACACTTTTTTGTAGGAGTAGTCATTTTTTGATTAAAAACATTTTTAAAAAATCCATAAAAACAGTTTAGCCCTTTTCAAAAGTCAGTCGAGAAAAAAAATTAGAAAAATGAGTATGCAAAGTGGCTTATCTGGGCAAGGTCTACACACCAAGAAAGTTTCGTTGTAATCTGAGAGGGTGCTGTCAACATTTGTTCGAGTTGGCGCGAAATCCGCCCATAACATGGTTTGTTGGACAATCTTATTTTGTTATGACCAAGCTATTGGTATACAGCCATTAAATAACATTTCAATATTACATTTTGTTGTGGAACAAGTTTGATTATTATTGTATTATTGAGAGTGTACAAATACTTTATGCTATTGCTATCAAAACTAAAACAAGTTTTGAAATAAATCCTACGTCATTCAACAACGTTATTTACAGTATTTCGCGAGTTATGCTTACGGCATCACATTTAATAAGAGGGGTGGTGTATTACGTGACATGGAGGTGTTGTAATGTGTACAAAACTAAGTCCCTGCTGGGCGCCGCGAGGTTTGAAATTGACTGAGTTGTAGCTGAAAAGTTCCCAAAATATCAGCCCCTGCCCAAGTGGCGCAGCACCCTACATACATCAAAACGAGAACATAGCAGACGATATTGAAGGTGGGGTTTGAAAGGGACGCTCCAGATTCCGCCTTTGACATGAGAATTTCAATGTTAAAAATGTCATCCTTATTGAGTAAACTTGTTTGAACGAAGCTAATACAGACAGCTGAATCCAAAATTGTAGATGGTTTTGAATGGGATTTTTCAGAAATACATGGGATGGCCAAAATGTTTGGGATAGGCAACTTTTTTTCTCCCACAAAAAAAAAATCAACATGCTGTAACTTTTCATAGAGTGCATCAAAAAATCTCAAATTTTGACTGTCATCCTATTATATGTGCATCATTGGTACAAATTTGGGCTCGATTGATTAATATTTCGCAAAGTTAGAACCGTTCGGGTAAAACACTATTTTTTTTAGACAACTCATTTTTGAGCTGTCATATCTCGGAAACCAGTGAACCGAATTGAATGAAATTTTTAACGTACACTAACAATATGTTAATGCTTCACAAACTATTAAAACATAGGTACTTTTTAAACGTTGAAAAAAGTTATCATGGATTGAGACTTTTTGGATTTTTCTCGAAAAAAAATAATTTTTCCACATCAATGTCAATAAATTTTAGTGTTGATATCCAAAGATTTCCCACTTCTGTTCTCAAGTTATCTCTTATCAGATATATTAGAGCCTATTTAGATTGAAGGAAGAACATATTAAATAATTTTTGTGTGGTATTGTAAATTTGACTTATTTTCCTCTATATGGGTAAACATTTCAACCCGGTATAACTTAATTCGCGGTGAGAAAATATTACATTTTATAACGTCGTATTAAGTATCAATATACTGTTGATAAACGTTAAAAAATCATTCAATTCGGTTCACTGGTTTCCGAGATATGACAGTTCAAAAATTAGTAGTTTAAAAAATAGTGTTTTACCCGATCGGTTCTAACTTCGCGAAAAATTAATCAATCGAGCCCAATTTTCTACCAATGAAGCACATATAATAGGTTGAATAACAGTCAAAATTTGAGATTTGATGATTTCATGATGCACTCCATGAAAAGTTACAGCATGTTGATTTTTTTTGTGGGAGAAAAAAAAGTTGCCTATCCCAAACATTTTGGCCATCCCCTGTATTTTATATTTTCAAATGTTTTCCCTGTCGTTCCAGAGGATGAAGTCGGAACTACCTATATGTGGTAAAAGATTACACGAATAGTTGAAAATACGCCTATGAGGGAAGAGAGAAACTGAAGTTCGCAATGATTGTTCCGCCATTCTCACATGCTGGTCTAAATATGTATATCATTCTCAGCCATCACGAAGTCATATATGATGTAGAAAAGGATGCTAATGTGGAGGCCATATGCGTACATGCTTTCATTTAACCACGGGTAAAGTGTACACATATCGCCTCCACTTTAGCATCCTATTCAACAGCATGTGCGATTGTTTGATATCATAACTTATTTTGCTTTCGGGATGTTATCAATAACTCTATAAAATCAACATTTGTTATTGAAATATTTCAAAATTCACTGTTATTAAGTTGTTATTGACACAAACAAAACATGTTATTAAATTGATTTTCCAGGAACAATTTTTTGTTATGTAACTTGTTATTTTGCCGCTTATGACAGACAAGTTTATAACTCAATATGTTATGTTAATAACATAAAAATAACTAATTCCATTATGCAGTTATTTTGCCAAAATAACGCATTTTGTTATGCTGTTGTTATTCTCTTCTGCTCGGGATATAATTCAATGTGAAATGCTCATTCACATTTGATTCTATTGTTAGAAACATTTGATTCTATTGGTTTTCTATTGTAATTTTAACATTGAATTCTATTGTGAGAGCATGGTTTTCAATGGTACTGTTACATTAGAATCCTATGTTTTTCTATTGTATTTTTTTATCCGGGTGGCCATCCATTTCATTTTAATATAAATGTCGACACTTTTAGAGCATCCAAAAACTCTTTGTTGAAGACACCAAGTTTGTATCTCATCAATTTTTAGAGTTACAACTGCTTTTCCATGAAAACAATCGTATTTTTAAAATTCAATAAAAAGCTTCAAACAAAAAAGGTACCCGTAGTTTTTTCACCATGAATAGAACAGCGTACCATCTTTCCAATGCAATCAAGAGATTGAAAATCCATTTGCTTCTTTTTGAGATAAAACTTTTTGAAAAAAAAAAACGGATTTTTCGAAGAGAAACGCCAATATCTTTCAAACTAAGAGAAATAAAATATTGAGCTCTAAGGAAAAAAATATGCGTCGTTGCTAGTTCTAAAAGTGCTCGGAACAAAGTTTGCACTGCCACCTGTTGGCAGAACCACGCGTGGCACTGTCTGCCATGATGGATTTAGATTTGACGTTTGTCTAACACGCACACTGCTATACAAATCATCTGTAATTTTCGTTTGCATCATTCAGCAACGTTTACACTGGAAAACGTCAAAGCGATCGAACATTAGCGCCCCTGGTGGAAGGATCGCGGGAATCAAATGAAATTTGAATTGATCGGTAAATGCATGTTAATTGCAACTGTTTTGAAGAGTGTTACGTCTGTTTGTCTGTGCTTCAAGCTTGTTGGCGCCTCCTTAGTTTTAATCGATTTTACTCAGCTTTTTAGCTTAGCTTCAGGGAGTTCAAAACAACTTATTCAGAAGATAAGACTTGACATTTTTCGAAATTTTCGTTTTTTTTTTAATGTAAGCCATAATCACCCTAGTTGAGACCCTATAATAACACAGCGCAACATTTTTTTGTCTCAAGAGCAAATTTATGTGTCTCCGAAGGATTTTGGGCCGCTGAATCCGAATCCGGGCTCAGATTTGCTCCAACACGTCACAATTTTGAGCTATACCTCAATGTATAGGGCAAAATATGCAATTTTGGCCATTTTTGACTGCAAGCCATTAAGCATGGAAATATTTTTTTAAGCAATCAAAAGGTTAATTGGTCAATTAACATCTAAATTAACGACTCATGCGAAATATTTCGTTTTACCTAATCAAATTTGATAGATTTAAGCATTTTATGTTAGTATGAAAACTTGCATGCAACTTTTAGAGGGTGACTTGTATGGGAAATATCGTACCTAACATAAATCGCTCATAACTATCATATTCGATTTGGTAAAATGATTTTTTTTGCATAAGTCGTTAATTTAGATGTTAATTGACCAATTAACCTTTTGATTGCTTAAAAAAATATTTCCATGCTTAATGGCTTGCAGTCAAAAAAGCCCAAAATCGCATATTTTGTCCTATAAATTGTGGTATAGCTCAAAATTGTGACGTGTTGGAGCAAATCTGAGCCCGGATTCGGATTCAGCAGCCCAAAATCCTTCGGAGACACATAAGTTTGCTCTTGAGACAGACCAAAAGTTAATTTTTGTTTCGCTGTGTAATCTGTTAAAAGGCATAAACAACGAAGACCAAATTTTGGTCATATAAGAACCCAAAGTAGACTTTCGTCCATACAAAAAAAATTACTGTAATACTACCCGTATTACCTTCCCCCACCGACTGCACCCAAAATGCGTTATTTTTAGAAATATTCATTGGGGCATCAATCAAAATGGTAGGTATTATCGCTTTTTATTTCGATTTTTGCTAATTTTAATCTCTCTGCGCGGGTAAACTCATCAAACATTACTGTGCGCCAGTGATTGTTTATGGTTTCCACGACGACGACGACGAAAGATTAATGAGGCTGTAAATTGATTCGACCCGTCGTACGAGATAACACTGACCGATGCGCGATGCCGGTCGGTTGTCGGGAGCTTTGATGATAAGATGTGGAGTGGTTGGAAGCTGACACAAGCGTTCAGCCCAAATTGATTTGTAGCTTCAACTTATAACATAGACAGTAACTGATAACTGACACCGACGACGGACAAATTGTCAGATAACGATTAGATAATATTTAAACAATAATGGATTACTTCTTGTGTGTGGGTGCGTGACTACCGAGAGCAAGCGGTTCTATGGTGTAATGGTTAGCACTTTGGACTCTGAATCCAACGATCCGAGTTCAAATCTCGGTAGAACCTGGTTGATGTTTTTTTATTGGTTCGTTGATTGTAACAAGTAGTGTGGTAAAGCAGATATGTACAATATTATTGGTTATATTCATTATTTATACCTCGAAGTCTGAATTTTGGGCCACTATCTTGGGTTTCTTGATGACCTTTCACGACCTCTTTCGCTCTAGATGATAGATGCTGGAACATTTGGGAATTTGAGATACCACTTTGTAGGCGGTATTCACTATTCAGATTGTTATTGTGAAAATACTCAAAGTATACTAAACTGAGAAACAGGCTCTGTTCCAGTTGGAACGTAATGCCAGAAGAAGAAAAACACTCCCCAAGAGGAAGTTTCATATTATTTCCGTACAGTAATCCAATATAAAACTCCATGGGAAATTGAAGGCTCGCTCCACATCCATACAATGTTCCTTCAAGATGTCAGCCGCTAACCGGTCGATAAACAAACCATTTCCAACGGTTTTACAGCAGACGCGTGGCCGCGCCGGTTGGTCGGTCGGTCCGTGGGACAACCGGGTGTAAATAACATAATCGAAAATGCTGATAGTAGGTACATAGTAGGATGTAGCAGACCCCACATTACATCGCAATTACAGTGCAGAATGTGTTCTGGTCTCCGTTCTCCACTTCTGTACAAGCAGAAATGGCGTGATGCCACGCATTCAGCCGTACCGATACGAGAGCATTGCGTACCATCAGACCAGTTACCATCTACCTTTCGTATGAACATGAATAAATTATGCGTGGAACATATGTAAGAGCAAATGTTTTATTCGTTCCGTTTGAACTTTCGGATCCGCCGCGCGTTGTTGCTGGAGAGGAGATCCACGCTAAGTTTGCGGGGGATGAGTCGACACGTGTGTGTACCAGATAATAGGGACAATACGACCGGGGTCGACCATTCGCCGCTACCCAGTCAGCGATGGTGAATAGCTTGTCTCGCTTTGTTTCATCCAGGTGAGAGCATGGAAAAAGGTCGCCATGCTTGGTGCTTCCGAGCCCACACCCGACCCCGGTCATCTCCGCATTGGGGTCGTCGTTGTCGTCGTCGAAGAGAGGAACTCCATTTGAATATTAGTCCCGTCGTGCTGGCCGTCCGTTCGTCCGCAGTAGTTCAACAATGCTGCGGCACATACAGCATCCTCTGGAAGGAGGGGTTTCCAACTGAGACTTCAACAATCGTCATATGTATACAGTTGAATCTTTGTATCTCGATAATTTACATTTTGAAATGTCTCCCTATCTCGACATTTTCATTTATTGTTAGTCCCATCAATCCTGATACATTTCATCTCACTCGCAAAAATGCAGATTTGAAATACAGCCAAACAACCATGAGTCGATATCGAAGAAAAATATGCCCAAGTAACCACTAAGCATTTAAATAAGCCGTGTATCAGCCCGTATTACGCATTTAAACTGCTTGCTGCCCTACATAAGCAGTTCGAATGCATAGCTGTCTTGAATTAGCATAAGCTGTGCTGCTCAAAAGCTTTTGGCTGTTAATTAGCATTTCAACTGCTTGAAGTGGTTTTACTTGGGAGCATACAGAATGCTTTTCAACTGGTCTTTAAATGCTAGGAGCAAAAAGGTTGGGAGATATGTTACGCATTTGGCAACACATATTGTCTCTCTCTTACAGAGCCTATGCTTCTGTTTACAAATTTGTGCATCTTATTTGTTTCTTCATTATTCCGTACTCATCCAAAAGCACCGAAGAAAACATTACTGGAGCTGAATTGGATTGGGAACTTGTTTACCAAAAAATCACCAATTATTTCTCATTTCGTCGGAAAATGTGTGCCGGATAGGTGGATGCTTTGGTGGATCATAGGATTGTTTGAAAGAGGGAAGAAAGAATCATATTCCACAGATATTTAAAAGCAGGGTTGAAAAAATCTCATTCAATTGAATGAATTTCTGATGAACTGAATGCTTTTTACATTCATTTTCAGCTCCGCTGTGAGATACTTGAAAGTGAACGCAGAAAAATTCAACAACATTGTGGAGGTAATGACTGCACCATCATCAACACACGCTCTGCGCTGATGGATGCTTCATTTCAACACCGGCCGCATGAATGCGACTCGCCCATAAGCAAACGTGGTGATTTTTTGTCGTTTGAGTGCCGGTCACAGGAAAAATGTTGTTTTTGAACCTCGCCGTCTCCCCGGTGTGAGCGAAGAGATAATTTTTATTTCGTCACGACAGCCACTAAGACAGCCCGTTATTTTGCCAAAACCTGCTGTGAGGTAGCACTATGGGCGCATATACGGCTAATTAGCATTAAACGCCTTGTCGTAAAGGCTACTATAATGCTGAAGGAATGCTATTTTAAATGCTTACTGGTTATTGTCGCGCTTATCTTTTATTAGAGTCCTGCGGCGGTCGTACGCTCGCAAGGCATACCGCCGCATGACAGTCGCAAGGCAAAACATAAGAAAAAACGTTCCCGCCAAAAACAAAAGCACGTGGGTTTCGCGAAGTGACAGATGTTTTTGAATGTATTTGTGACGAACGGCAAGAGTGGCTCAGTGGAATGAGTGTTCTTGCTGTCAAACCCCATATAATGGAATTATATACTTTTAAATCTGGTGACGCTGTTATGATTAGTGACTGTCGCGCTAATATCAGAAGCCAGAGGCAGATAACCGCCATATTCTGATTTTTCTTGAGAGGCATAATACTTGGGTGAACTCATAGAACATTTTTCCAAAAAAAATACCATTTTTGGAAAATCATAAAAAATACAGCTGTAGATAGCAGATTTTTTTTTATAACGGATTATTCAGTAGTGCAGAAATTAAACGGCTACGCAGTATTTAAAACGGAAAACGAAGTTTATTGTTTGTCCGACGTTTCGACACTGGGGTTTTGTGTCATCGTCAGGGGTATCTAATTGTTCGTTTTTGGTCTTATGTTTCGTCTAACTGTAACTGTCTGGTTGTTTTGTTGTTGGTACATGACAATTTTCGTATTTCTGCAACGGACTGTACGCTGTTGGCGCAAATAGATTTCAGTCGATCCGCCAAGAGATTATTCAGTAGTGTGGTGAGTTCATTTCATTTATTCAGTACAACATGTTCACATCAATAAGACTTTCCACAATACTACGTCACCCATCCCGCGTGGGTCTGGCATCTTGGTCACACTGTTTCTCATTCTTTATACACCAACGTACCTAACCCCAAAATGACTGACAACTCTCAGGTCATTTTGACAGATGTAACATGAGCATGAAGGACGACAACACAATCGATAAAGTAGAATCTATGATCAGTATTTTTCGTGCATGTGTGTAGTCTGTCAAAATAAACTGGGAAGTGTCAAACATTTTCATGGCTAGCTTTGTTGGTGTAATGAAGAATTGCGATGAACCCATACGGACTCAAATTTAAGTAAATCGATTAAACTCACACTTACACTGCAAAAACTGCAAATATTTATTTTATGTGAAATTACACATCGATTCAATCGACCTTCTCACACATATATTTTATTACCCAAAATATAACAAATATGGTTATTGTTCATGTTCTTGATTAGTTTCACAAATCATTGGTTTGTGTGATCACCCATAGCAAAAAAATAAGTGTGTACACACATAATAACAATGTATATCGAAACCGTGTTTACATCAGTGTCTGGGTCAGCCGCCGGCGATGCCCAAAGTGAAAAGAGTGCGACTGAAACACGTTTACAAAATAACGTGCGGAGCTCGTAGTGGAGTTATTTCTTCGTGAATCATCGCGACCCTATTCTCTGGAGCATGACATAGTCGTCTTCAATCGCTTCAAATTGAAATAACCCAAGAATTCTCAGGAGCACAACTTTAAAACATCATCCGAAAACCTGGTTCGGAACTGAAAAGTTGATCGATTGGTCATTCATCGGTGGTAATCAATCGACCAACTTTTTAGTGAAATACAGGGTGCAATACGATGTTTGACTCTTCCCAAATGAGCTGTGTTTTAACATCATGTTAACAGCTTTTTGGATCAAACTTGTATTCTCGTTGTAACATTAATCTCCGATAAAATTATATTGTCTAATATAAAAACCATTTGAGCACATCTCTCAAATATATAAGTGATGATATTGATTTCATTTCTAAAAGATCTTGAATCGATTAACAAATGGATAAGAAAATCAGCGAGATACACTTTGTCTAATATCTCTTAATCAGTCGAATAAATTAGCTCCGAAGTACTTGGTATTCATGGTTATGGTGTAAAAAGGACAAAAATAATATATCTACTATGCTAATCAGTTTTGGAATTAGCTAGTTATTTTGGCTGTCCAGTTCTTGCATTTTTCCCACAATACATAAATTCAAAGCTTTCATTTAACATATTGTTAGTTTTCATAGAATTCCTGTTTATTTGTAATTTGTTATTTATAATTTTATTGAAAACAATAACCTGCTAGTATACACTTTATATGAGGTCAGCATTAGTGATTGAACAATAATTTCCCATAGACTGGTCAAAAGCTCATGCAAGATAACAAACGAATATAATAAAAAAAAGGAATTTATTGAAATACTCTTCGTAAGATATCTCAGTAACAAAATGTCCAATCGAAATAAAATTTCAGGGCCTTTTACAAGGATACTGTAGCTTTCATTTGGTGCTAAGAGATCCCAAATCGGTTGACAGACGGCTGAGATATTTATTATGATACACTTGGTCAAAAATCTCTCAAAAGGTTAACCTGTATTACTTCCAAGTACTCTTTAAAAGATATCTCGATAACCAAATGTCCAATCCTAATAAAATTTTATTGGGTTCTACTAGGATGTCATAGCTTTCATTTGGTGCCAGGAGAACCGAAATCGGTTGACAGACGGTTGAGATATTTATTATGATACACTTGGTCAAAAATGTCAAAAAGTTTAGTTGAATAAATCCTAAGTACACTTCGAAAGATATCTCTGTAACCAAATGTCCAATCCTAATAAAGTTTCTGAGCAATCTACTAGGATGTTGTAGCTTTCATTTGGTGCCAAGAGAACCCAAATCGATTGACACACGGCTGAGATATTCAGTAAGATACATTTTGATAAAAATCTCGAAAAGTTTAGTTGTATAACTCCTAAGTACTCTTCGAAAGATATCTCAGTAACCAAATGTCCAATCGAAATAAAATTTCAGAGCGTTCTACTAGGATGTTGTAGCTTTCATTTGCTGCCAGGAGAACTCAAATCGCTGAGATCAGGCACGGGAAAATTCATTCACTCACATTCATCTTGCCAACTGCGCTCTTTGTTTTGATTGCTTTGTATCGTTCGCTCACGGTTGGATCAAACCGTTCCAATGAACTCCACCGAGTATTAATACAAACGAACTGCAGAAAGAAAGATTGCATAAAGAGAATGGCACCGAAGCAATTGAATCATGTCGATCGTGGTTCTTCGGTTGGGCCGTGATTCAATGATTCTTTACGCGAACGTTCACACACGAATCAAATTTTAGATTCAGTGTGAATGAAAGATTGCATTCGCGTGATTGTTATGACAATATTATTTTGCGGGTTTGGTGCGTTTTCTTAATTTATTGCTAGATGGGAAGGTAAAACATGTCTATTCGTGTTATATTTCCTTGGTCGTGCGAGGGCAAAGGGGGAAAATGCGTTGACCTTGGCGGTGACATTGTGCAGATGGTGCGGCGCGGAAACGGTTGATTCTATAAAATATATCTACTAATGTACCATGTATCATGATGAGATGTGCTAGCTTTCTATCAGAAAATATTTCTACATACGGTATACATACCATACTTGAATGCATGCATGTCAACCGCGCCGCCGGGACATTGATGAGGATCAAACTCGCCGATTTGTGCCTGATTTGCCTGAACGATAAATATTTGACCACTTTTGACAAATACATTGTAGCTTTTTCTTTGATTTGTTTTTTGAGAGTGACAAATATTTTTGTTTGCCCTGTACTCCTTGGCCAAAATGTAACTGTCAAAATTAGTGAAATAGTGAAATCTTTGGTTAACATTAAAAATATAAATAAACCAGAGTAATAATTCTCTGATCTATTAAAACACGGTACAATATAGCGGTAGTATTTTCTTTCCTTTGTCAAGTATGTAAACTTGATAATGTATTGCCCTTTTCCGGTTATATTATAATATTGTTTTCCTAAATCAGAAATTAGCTAACCTTTGCTATAAGCCCAAATAAATAATGTACGTTTGGCGATGTTATCCACATGCACTAGTAAAATTGCCTGATTTCAAATTACGTGGAAATCTATAGACCCTTTAATATTTACCATCGATACTAGTTAATTTCCTAATTAGTTAAAACATGCAATTGCTTAATACCCCCAACAAACGTTATAGATAAAACTAGCACCATCAGCATCACCAGCAGTACGACGAACGAAACGAAAGAATCGCCGCGATTGAAGGAATGCATTCACGTGTGATCCTTTCAAGACATTCGCCTTGCGATTGCAGTCCCGTACCGAATGAGTCAACGGGTGAACGTGAACAACGATGAACGCTGCCAAAATTTTCGTGTATTTGCTTTTTCCCCTTCATTCGCCCGAGTGCGTAACACACTATGTACAGGATTGCTGGGATTGTGTTTCGTTCCGCGAGAATGTTTGTGAGAGAGCTCAAAATGAATGAATCGTGAACGATTATTTCCATGCCTGGCTGAGATATTCATCAATATGTTAATGTCAAAAATCTCTCAAAAAGCTAACCAATATTACTTTAAAGTACTCTTCGAAAGATATCTCGGTAACCAAATGTCCGATCGTAATTAAATTCAATAGGGTTCTACTAGGATGTTGTAGCTTTCATTTGCACTTAAGAGAATTCAAATCGGATATCAGACGGCTGAGAAACGTGCGTGACTTTTTTTATAACATACGCACACACACACATACACACATACACACACATACACACACACACACACACACACACACACACACACACACACACACACACACACACACACACACACACACACACACACACACACACACATACACACACACACACACACACACACACACACACACACACACACACACACACACACACACACACACACACACACACACACACACACACACACACACACACACACACACACACACACACACACACACACACACACACACACACACACACACACACAGAAATTTGCTCAGTTCGTCGAGCTGAGTTGATTGGTATATGAGACTCGGCCCTGCGGGCCTCGGATCGAAAGTCGGTTTTTCGAGCGGTATTTATACTCTTCTTATGGGTGTAAGAAGGGTAAAAACATCATTTTATCCTGGAGAAGTTCTTGTGTACGTCCGTGAAAAGATGATTGAAGGACTTCTGAAATTTGCGAAGGAACTGAATGATTTTTTGTGGAAAAACCTGAGAGGAATTTCTGAACAAATCATTTGAGGAATTCCTGGAGCAATCCCTGGAAGGCTTCCTGGATAAATCCCGAAATAAACACCTGGATAAATCTTGGGCTGTTCGGGTTCGTTTAGAAGTTGACCGTCAATATTAACTTCTTTTTCCGATCAGCCTAGATAACTGTGTAGTGTCGGTAGCGGTTGTATCAATTGGCTAAGAATAACACTACGGACCGCCCCCTGATCCAGTGGTAAGAGTCCACTAAACAGGTGACCCCTAATTCATGGTGCGGCTATATGCTTACCGTGCCAAGGAATGAATGGTTAGGGGGGGTCTAATAAAAACCTTATCACAAACGGAGCCTGTGGAGAATTAGGGTATCCTTTCCGGTATTACGCCCTTACTGCGCTAACCGGAGCAATGGTGCAGTGGACCTTGTGTTTCTCCGAGATAATCAGTTGCCCTTCTTAAGTCTCAAGTTTGTGGCTAAATAAAAATAAAATTGGAGGACTTGGAGGAAATTCCGGAGAAATTTCTGGATGAATTCTGGGAGGAATGCCCAGAAAATTTGCAGAAGAAATTCCTAGGGAAATTTCAGAAATCCCTGATGGAATTGCTGGGGGAATCCCTGAAGCAATTCATGGGAAAATCTCTAGAGAGAACCCTGCAGGAAATCCTGGAGAAACTTCTGAACAAATTTCTGACGTAATTCGTGGAAGAATTCTTGGATGAGACCCAACAGGAATTCCTGGAGAGAATTCTTGGATGAATTCTTGGAGCAATCTCCAGAGAAATTCTGGGAGTAATTGCTGGAAAAATTTCTGAAAAAAATACCTTGAGAAATTCCAGGAGTATTTCCTGGAAGAAGCCTTGGAGGAATCTCTGGGAATCTCCCTGGAGAAATTCGTAGAGAAATCCCTGAAGCAACTCCTGGACGAATCTCTGGAGGAATACCTGGAGGATTTCCTGAAGAAATTGCTGAAATAATTTCTGAAGGATGTTCTGGAGCAATTCCTGGAGAAATTCCTGGAGGAATTCTTGGGGTAAATCCATTGAGAAACTCCTGGAGGAATTTCTTGCGGAATTTCTGGAGGAATTCTTGGAGAAATCCTCGAAGGATTTTCTGAAGAAAACCCTGGGGGAAGCTTTGAAGAATTTTGTGGAGAGTTTCCTGAAGGAATTCCTGGAGGAATACCTGGGGGAATCCCTGAACAATTGCTGAAGGTATTCCTGGAGATCTTCCTGGAAGAATTTCTTACGAAATCCCTAGAGGATCTTCTGGAAGTATCCTTGGCGAAACTTCTGGAGAATTTCCTGGAGGAATCTTCGAAGGATTTCCTAGAGGATCCTATGGGAAAATCCCCGAAGAAATTCTTGGAGAAATCTCTGGAGAAATTCCTGAAGCAATTCCTGATGAAATCTAAGGAGATATTCCTGGAGAAAAGCCTGGAGAAATTCCGGAAGAAATTTCTGGGGTAATTCCTGGAGGAATTCCTAGAAGAGTTACAGGAGAATTTCCTGGATAAAATCCTGGAGGATTGCTTGGAGGAATTCCCAGAGGGATTCCTGTGGGAATTGCTGGTGGAAACCATGATGAAATTCTTGGAGAAATCTCTGGACGAATTCTTAAAAGAACTACTGGATAAGTTTCTAGAGGAATCTCCAGAGGAGTTCTATTATTTTTCATTTTCTGAAAAAAAAACTTTAGAAAATCCTGGAGGAATTTCTAGCGGAATTTCTGGAGGCATTCCTGGAGAAATCCTCGAAGGAATTCCTGAAGGAATCCCTGGGGGAATCCGTGAAGAAATTTGTGAAGAAATTCCTTCAGGATTTTTCAGGAATCCCTGAAAAACATCTGAAGGTATTCCTGGAGAATTTCCTGGAATAATTTCTGAAGAAATCCCTAGAGGATTTGCTGGAGAAATCCTTAGAGGACTTCTGGAGCATTTCCTGGAGGAATCTTTGAAGGATTTCCTAGAGAAATCCCTGTAGAAATTCGTGGTGAAATCCCTGAAACAATTCATAAAGCAATCTCAGGAGAAATTCCTGGAAAAATGCTGATGGTATCCTTGGGGGAATCTTTGGGGAAAATCCTGGAGAAATCCCACGAAAAATCCCTGAAGAAGTTCCTGCAGGAGTTTTAAGCGGAATTCCTAGAGGAATCCCTGCAGCAGTTCCTGAAGAAAAATCTTGGAGGAATTCCTGAAATAATTCTAAAAGGTTTTCCTAGAGAAAATCCTGGAAGAATTTCTGAAGGAATCCCTAAAAGATTTCCTAGAGAAATTTCTGGATGATTTGCTGACATAATTTATAATGGAAATCCTTGATTAATTCCTAGTGAAATTCCTGGAGGATTCCCTGGAGAAACTCCTGGAGTAATTCCTCGAGGAGACCCTGGATAAATTCCTGAATGAAATCCTGAAGAAAGGCCTGCATGGATTTCTGAAGGAATCCCTGTAAGAATTCCTAAAGCAATCCCAGGAGAAACTCCTGGAAGAACTCCTGAGGAATTTCTGGAGGAGTCGCTAAAGCAATTTCTGTAAGTATATCTTGTGGAATTCCTGGAGAAATCGCTGAAAAAATTGCTGGAGAAATCTCTGCAAGAATCTAAGGAGGAATTCCTGGAAGAATGCCTAGGTGAATTCTTGGTGGAATTCTTGGAGGATTCCCTGAAGTTATTCATGGAGAAATCTTTGGATGAATTCCTGTAGGAGTCTCTGGGGAAAAAAACCTTGGAGGAATCCCTTGAAGATTTCCTGAATATATTTATGTAGGGATTCCTGGGGGAATTCTAGAATGAATCCCGGAAGCAATTACTGGAAGAATCTTTGGAGGAATGCCTGGAAGAAGTCCTGAAGGAATGCATTGAGGAAACTCTAGAGGATTTTTTTTGGAGAAATCCCTGAAAAAAAAAATCTTGTGGGAAGTCTTTAATGGATTCCTGGAGAATATCCTAGAGGAATGTCTGTAGGAATTCCTGAAGGAATCTCCAGAGGAAGTCATGGAGAAATCTCTAGAGGAATTTCTGGTGTAATTTCTGGAGGAATCTCTAGATGAATTCCTGGAGGAATTTTTAAAGAAATCCCCGTATGAATTTCCAGGGAAATCCCTGTAAAAAAATCTAGAGGAATTCCTGAAGAAATTGAATCTCTCAAGGAATTCGTAGAAGAGTACCAGGGATAACTTCTAAAGAAATAGCAGATGGATTCCTTGGAGAAATTCTGGAGGAACCCTTAGAAGAGTTCCTGAAAAAGCTCCAGAAGGAATTACGGAAGCCATTCCAAGAGGAATGGCTGCAGAAAGTACTGAATTATTTCCTGGAGCAGTTCCTTAAAGAATACATGGATCAATTCCTGAAGGAATCCTTAGAAGAGTTCCTGGGAGAATCTTTGGAGGAATTTTTAAAATAAGTTGTTGCAGATAGAATCACAGAAGGAATTCCCGAATTAAGCCTTGCAGAAATTCTTGGAGGAATCCATGTTGGCATCCCTGGAGGATATCCTAGAGTGATGCCTGTAGGGATTAACGGAAGAATCTCTAGAAGAATCCCTGGAAGATTTTCTGGAGGAAAATCTAGAGGCATTTCTGAAGGAATCCCTGGATGAATTTTTACGGGAGTCCCTGCAGCAATTCCCAGAGAAATCCCTGCAAAATTCTGGAGAAATTTGAAGAATTTCGTGGAGGAATCTCTTGGGAAATACCTGGAGGAATCCTTGAAGAATTCCTGAAGAAATTGCCGATGCAAGCTTTTGAGAAATCCTGCAGGAATTCTTAGAAAAGTTCGGGGAGGAACTCTTTGATGAATTCCTGTAGCAGTTCTTGAAGGAATACTTGTAGGAGTTCCTGAAGAAATCCCAGGAGGAATCCCTGAAGCAACTCCTAGAGGCATTTTTAAGGGAATCCCTAAACAGTTCCTGGAGGAAGTGCTGGATTAATTCCTGGCGGAGCTCCTGAAGGAATTAATAGAGGAACTCCTTCCTCATCCTTGGAGCAATGTTTGAAATAATGACTAGAGTTGTTCCTGAAAGAAACACAGAATGAAATTCCCGGGTGAATCCCTGGAGGAATTATTGAAGGAAAACCTGGAGAAATTCCTGAAGAAATCCCAGGAGGTCTGGGATTCCATGAATAATTTCTGTAGAAAAAATATGAAGGAATCCATGTCTGCAATATTTTTTGGAAAATTATTGTTGGAATCTTTGGATGGACTCCCAAAAAAATGTTTGGAACTCTGGTAAAATTTCTTGTACGGGTTTCTGGAAGATATTTCTAAATACTTCGAATTATTCCAGATTGAGTTATTGGAGCAATCTCTAGTGGAATTCTTGAAGGAATATATGGATAAATCCCTGAAAAATTCTGTGAAGGAACACTTGCAGAAATACGTAGAAGAATGTTTGTAAAATTTCTGAAGGTATCGTGGAAGGAATTCTTGATGCATTTCTTGGAACAAACTCTAAAACAATCACTATCGCATCACTATCTTGCAGGGATGCCCATGGAAGAATTCACGAAGTAAAAACTCTTGGAGAAGTCCCTTGTGGAATTTCTGAAAGAATCTCTGAAGAATATTATGTACCTGTACTGTGCTTCGATGAGGCCGATGGTTTTCTTAGGGCCACCGTTGCGCCTGAGGCCTTCCCACATGTTTCTGTGATTGAGACGGTCGAAAGCTTTTTCGGTGCAATGTGTGTGATCCAAATGGTGGAGCAGAGGTAGCACTGTGGAGCATAATGAGATGTTCAGGATCCGCTCAGTCGCATTCAACACATTACCAGTAGCTGCTCTACTAGTGGAGTGCGGAAGGCTGGTAGAGGAGGACCTGGCTACTAAGGCTACGCGTGTCCTGGAAAGGGTCGTTGGTCGGCTCCAGAGGTACGTTCTCCTTCATTTGGGAAATTTGTGCCTCGCCAATGGCAACGGGCCTGGGTTTCGAACGCCCCTAAGATCGACTGGCGTGTAAGGGAAGTATGCGCGGCTGGTGCCAACCCTGAAGTAGCACTGGCTAGCTTCAGAGAGGTTGCAGCTTCGTATGCGGATAGGACACACTTTTTCACCGATGGCTCATCAGTACAAGAGGAAGTAGGTTATGGAATGTCTAGGGAGGCCCTAAGCCGCTGCGGCCGATTACCCGGTCGATGTGGTATCTTCTCAGCTGGGGCCTAGATATTGCTGCAAGCATGTAGACATGCTAATAGGTCTCGAGCTGTTGTATTCTCAGATTCCGTGAGTTACCTGGCTGCCCTAGGGAGCGTCCATAAATTACGTCACGCAAAAATTGCCCATTTTCAACCCCCCCTCCCCCCTATGTCACACTTTTTGTATGAAACCTCTGAAATTTTTGTATGAGTTGTCACACTTTACTAAACCCCCCCTCCCCCCTAAAAGCGTGACGTAAGTTATGGACGTTCCCCTAGAGCATGGGGAAGTTGGACACCCGTGGCTGATTGAGGTACAAGGGCACACTAATATAACCTTTGTCTGGGTGCCTGGAAACAGAAACGCGTTTGTTTGCAAGAATGAGTTAGACCTTTTTGACATGTTGGTACCGTGTTGAAAGATTTTATGTAACTGTGGAGGGTTGTGTGTGAACCACTGCTGTGCAACGTTGGCCATCGGAGAGCGAGGGAAGCCGACAGTGGTGTTTGAACAGTATTGTTGCTGAAATATGGATTCCAGTTTCTGACACTTTGGAAGAGGAGACCAAGGAGGGGTTGACTTCTGAAAAAAGGTTTGATGGCGCGTATCCCCTACGTTGTGGTTCTTTTTCGGGTTTCACCACTCCGCCGCTTACTCGGGGCTTCAATTTAAGTCCTACTACCCTAGCTGGCGGTCCAAATACACTCCGGGCCGGTATCTTCAGCACATGCAATGCCAACGTCCCACAAAAACCAGAGTGCACAATCACCAGAACGCCGCCGGAGATAACCCAACGAACAGCAGCACACAAAAATAGCACAACGGGGACGTTCTGGCACGATAGCTCGATAGCAGAAAGGAATTGCAATAAAGTGTAACACGCGACTTGGTACAGACGACGAACAACTTTATTTCTTAACACTCATGCACTTTATTCACTTTCACTTTTGATCTAATTGGAAATTGGAAAAGCTGTGCTCTGTCGGGCTGTCTAACTACGAATGGGTGGGGTGGTCGGGCTGGGTATGCTGGTCCCGCAGTCGGCTGTGAGCCGAGTTGCCAGAACGCATAAAAATCTCGCTCAAGTGAGAGCGGCAGCACCAACTGCTGCGTGAGATGATGATTCTCACGCATCAGCTCGCCTCATTAGGTTGTGAACCAACATACCCGCCGCCTTGAACTAGTTCAACAAAACGTAAACAAAAACAAACAACTTCGATCTTATCGCTAATGTGAATGAACTGAACATTTTGTCTCTTAAACTAACAGGAATTTTGTCTTCTTAGCCTAGTTTACATCTAATGTGCTGGTTCCTGATCATTGGAAGTGGATGCTGATGGATTTTCGCAGCTCGTGGTGACGACGGTGTTCGGAAGCAGGCATATTTTGGCGATGGGACGAGTGATAGTACCACGGGAAGTGCGCAGCAAAACAACTCGGGCTAGTTGGTCTTTTCCACGAATCACCGATTCAATGCGCGCAAGAGGCCAACGCAAAGTGGGTTGCATCTCGTCGACTAGGATGACCATTCTCCCGGGGATGATTTCGTCGTTGCGCTTCCAACCACGAGTGTCATGCTGCAGCTCTTGGAGATAGTCCTTCCTCCAGTGGACCCAAAAACGTTGTACGTGTTGCTGCAGCTGCTGGTAGTGCTCCAGTCTAGTCGGTGGTACGTTGTGCAGGTCTGGGCCGGGCAGGGCCTGTAGCGACGATCCAATCAGGAAGTGTGCCGGCGTCAAAGCTGCCAAATCGTTTGGGTCTTCGGTCATCGGTAGCAGCGGACGGGAATTCATCACGGCTTCGATTTGAGTGAGAATCGTGCACATGTCCTCGAACGATAATCGTGTCGATCCTAGCTGCCGATAGAGATGTCGCTTTGCTACCTTGACGGCAGCCTCCCAAAGGCCTCCAAAATGTGGGGCTTTGGGTGGTGTTAAGTGCCACAGGATACCTTCGTCGGCGCATGCGGATGTTATACTGTCTTGCTGTGCTTGGTCGCTGAACCTGTGGAATAGCTCGGTCAATTCGTTCTTTGCCCCCTCGAAATTTTTGCCATTGTCTGAATGAATATGATTTGGACGTCCACGTCGAGAGATGAAACGACGTAATGCATTCAGGAAGCCTTGAGTGGACAAATCACTGACCAGCTCCAAGTGAACCGCTTTTGTCGAAAAACAGACGAATAGGCACAGATATGCTTTGGCAGGCGAAGCACGTTTGTGGATGGGACGAAGATAAAGTGGACCAGCGTAATCTACTCCGGTGACACTGAAGGGCCGGCTTGGAATGACCCGCTGGGATGGTAGTTGGCCGATTTGTTGTACAGCTGGCGTTGGATTTAGACGAGTGCAGCGGAAACAGTTTCTGACAACGGTTTGAGCCAGTCTGCGGCCACGGGGTGGCCAGAACTCTTCACGGATTGCGGTTAGGAGTTGGCGCCCGCCGCCGTGAAGCAACTTGCGGTGAAAATGTTCGAAAACCAGGCGCGTGAACGGATGTTTGGTAGGCAGCAGTGCAGGGTGTTTGGCTTGGTAGGGCAGTAGGGCGAAGTTCAGTCTACCTCCGACTCTCAACACTCCCTCTGGGTCAAAAAATGGACTCATCCGGCGTATGTGTGACTGTTTGCCGACAGTTTTCTCTTTGTTCAGCTGCTTGATTTCCTCTGCGAATCCGTCTTGTTGGGCTAATCGAACGAGAAGCGTTTTGGCTTTGGCAATTTCGGCAACAGTAAGTGCTGCGCCGATAGGAGAACTTGGTGACGATGGCATTGTACGGCCTTTGGTACGGATGTTGGTGACGAAACGAAGCATGTATCCGACGACGTGTAGTAGGCGGCTGTAGGAGGACCAGCGGAGGAATAGAGGGTGAACGGATGTTGGTGTTTGGATGACCGCAACGGTGGTTTTGATTTCCAACTCTTCTCCTGATACTCCTGGGGGAATCAACACGGGCCAGTCTTGCGGCGAGTTGGCCAGCCAGCCGGGACCTTGTCTCCACAATTCGCTCCAAAGGAATTCGTCGACAGACATGCCGCGCGAGACCAAATCGGCTGGGTTCTCGACTCCGCGAACGTGTTTCCATTGACAGCCGTGGGTATATTGCTGAACTTCTGAAACACGATTGGCCACGAAGGTTGGCCAGGTGTTTGGGGGTGCTCGAAGCCACTGTAGTGTAACCGCTGAATCCGACCAGAAATATGATGACGACACGTTTATACCGATGGCCTTTTTGATGCGGTCGTGCAAATGAGCTGCTACAACGGCTGCACACAGTTCCAATCGCGCAATTGTTAGCCGCTTGAGGGGAGCTACTCGGGATTTTGATGCTAGGAGATGTATACGCACTCGTCCTTGGTCGTCTTCACATCGCGCGTATGTGCAGGCTCCGTATGCAGCTTGGGAGGCATCTGCAAAGGTATGAAGTTGAACGGTCGAATTGGGAAGGAATGCGTAGCGGTCTACTCGATGCTCGGAGATCTTCGACAGGTCTTGGTAGTATGATTCCCATTTGGACTTCACAGGATCTGGCACGGGTTCGTCCCAGTCGCAGGATAATAGCCATAGTTCTTGCATCAGGATCTTAGCGCGAACCACGACAGGTGCAATGAGCCCGAGAGGGTCGAAAAGCTTGGCAATATCGGAGAGGATCGACCGCTTAGTTGGAGGCTCATCGGTATTTCGAACTTGGGAATCGAATCGCAGACAGTCGGTTCCTGGTTCCCAGCTAATTCCAAGCGCTTTTATAGTTTCGTGCGGAGCAAACTGAAGAGAAGATTGCGTGCCAACTTGCTCATCGCTGAGGCCTTGCAGGACTTCAAGCCGATTGGACGTCCACTTCCGAAGCTCGAGTCCACCCTTCTCCAGTAGTTCGCTGAGTTCGTTTCGTAGCTGGACCGCTTCTTCAACAGTTTGAGCTCCGCCAATAAAGTCATCGACGTAGAAGCTTTTTTTTAATGCCGGGGCTGCCTCGGGGAATGCTTGACCTTCATCATCCGCCAGTTGCTGGAGAGTCCGAGTCGCTAGGAATGACGATGGCGCCAGACCGTACGTAACGGTGAGGAGTTCGTACGATTGCACCGGAGATTCTTTGGAAAAACGCCACAGAATTCGTTGGAGTGGTGTATCATCGGGATGAATGAGTACCTGCCGGTACATCTTGGCAATATCGCCCACCAGAGCGATAGGGAAGGTTCGAAAACGCAGAATAATGTTGAGAAGATCGTCCTGCACCACGGGACCAACGCAAAGAGCTTCGTTGAGGGAGAAGCCGGTGGAGGTCTTTGCCGAGCCATCAAACACGACACGGACCGTCGTCGTCGTGCTTGCCTCCTTAATTACGGGGTGGTGGGGCAGGTAATAGGTCGGAGAGTTTTCGTCGTCGTCCGCTTCGACCAGGCGCATGTGGCCGAGGGAGAGATACTCTCTCATGAAATGGTGATAATCTTCCTTCAATTGCGGATTTCGTTCCAGTTTCCTCTCCAAGCATTCGAATCGTCGTCGAGCGTTTTCCATGGATTTGCCTAGCAGCTGGTTGAATTCGGGTTTCCGGGGGTATCGGACAACGTAGCGGCCTTCAGAGTTCCGGGAAACTGTAGACTGGTACAGGGCTTCACATTGCCGTTCTTCAACTGAGTAGTTGTCCGAGGATGTCAGTTCTTCTGTCTGCCAAAATCGCTCCATGCTCTCCTCCAGGGAAATCATCGAAACGGTGACGGCTTCACAAGTCGTAGGCGCACAAAAAGCGGGGGAAGCCGTGCTTGAAGATCCAACGACGATCCAGCCGAAGACGCTGTCGACCAGGAGGGGGAGGTTTTGGTCTAGCTCAATACGTGCAGCGCTGGGGAAGAACGCGTAGAAATGTTTTGCTCCAAGTAGCATGTCGATGGGTTGGCTTTCATTAAAGGTTGGATCGGCGAGAAACAGGTCTGTCGGGATCTTCCAACCTACAGTTGAAACATTTTGCGAAGGGAGGTTGGCCGTCAATTTGTCCATCACCAGGAAGCTGACGCCGCACGAGAAGTCCCCCTTCCTCGACTGAATCTGGGCAAAGACGGAGTCTCGTACCGAATTTGAGAGTTTGCCGGCCCCTTGGACGGTCACATCCACCTTCTGTCGTCGCAGCCTCAGAATCTTCGCCATACGATCTGTGATGAGGTTTGGTTGAGACGCGCTGTCCAGAAGCGCGCGAGCCAGATGTTCTACACCGTAGTCGTCGATGACTTTCACAATCACGGTAAGTAGGAAAACGTTTTCACGATGATTTTGTAGAGGCGTGCTGACTTCAACACTTTGTGTAGTTTCAGATGCTGCAACCATGGATTGAGTAGGCGACTCGACTACAGACGAAGCATTCAAAGAGGGTGGAGCTGCTGATGTTGAACTAGGCGTTGTGGCTTGGCTGCCGGACCTGCGTGGAACCTCGGACTGTTCAGGGTGGAGAAGCGTGTGATGGCGTCGGTTACACCTCCGACAAGTAAAACTGGATGGACAATTTTGAGCGAAGTGGTTTCCTCTGATGCAGTTGTGGCACAAACGCTTTGCTTTAACGAGTTGCTGGCGCTCGTTCGACGAAAGGTTGAGGAACTTCTGGCACCTAATCACCGCATGCGATTGACCACAGGCGATGCATTTCTCCCCTGAATTGGTAGTAGTTGCACAAGAAGAGACTCGAAACTGGGAATTGTGATGATTCTTCCTCGGCGGCTGAGTGGAATGACTAGCAGAAGGTGCTGAATTCGGTGCGTGGTGGTTCACGGAGATTGATTCCAAAACTCGGGTTCGTCGCTGGAGAAAATCGATGAGGCAGGCGTAGTCTGGGTTCGCCACCGTAGACGCATGGTCCTCCCAAGCCTTCACCGTGTCGTTGTGTAGACGTGTGCACAGCAGATGCTCCAGGATGGTGCTCCACGAATCGGTCGGTTCCCCAAGCTGGTTCAGGATCTTCGTATGCCGTTCAAATTCGTCCACCAACCCGTGCAGTGATGCAGCAGACTCCTTCTTCATACAGGGGACGTCGAAGAGTGCCTGCAGGTGCCGCTTCTTAAGAAGATAGTCGTTCGAATACCGATTTTTCAACGTATCCCAAGCCAGAACATAGTTAGCGGAGCTAATCCCAATAGATTCGATCAACTGGGCAGCCTCCCCCTTGACAGCTGCCCGCAAATAGTGGAACTTTTGTATATCCGGCACGTCCTGATTGGAGTGGATGAGTGCGAGAAATGTATCATGGAATGCAAGCCATTGCATATAATCGCCATCGAACTCCGGCAGAGAAATCGTTGGCAATTTGATCCCAGAGAGAGTGGAGGAAACTTGAGGGGGTTGAGGGACTTGAGCGCCAAAAGCAGAAGGCGGAGGTAATTTGGAAATCAGACTGGCTTTAATTTCGAAAAGTCGAGGCTCGAACTCAGCCCGAACATTTGCATGATATGCCCTACCTTCTTCGGTTGTTTCGCTGTCCTCTAGCTGCGACTGCACTGATTCCAGGTTGTTCCAGACGCCGTTAAGGTACTCCAACCTCAGGGGTAGCTGCGCTTGATCACGTTGAACATCGTATCCCGTCGCAAATGCCTCTGCCCGGCCCAATGCAGCCAAAAGTGTCGCTCGGCGTGCTGTGAGTTGGCTCGTTGACTGCAATAGCGGCTGTTGGATCTGCTGCTGATCGTCCATTGTCCTCGGCAGCGGTAGGAGGGATCCGAAGGCGCGCAAAATCAGTCCAGGGAGAGACCTGCCAACCAGAAGACCACAAGTAGACCCACAGAAGGTACGATAAAGCACTTGGAAAGGTACTCACCTTGTCCAAGGCAAGAATTTGCCTTGTATTATTTAAATTCCGCTCGATACAGGAAGTATGCTGTAGCTCAGGCGGTTCAGATCGTCGAACCTGACGAACTGAATGAACCACCGATGTCGTACGATGACCGTTTGAGACACTTTGGTCCGATAGTGTGCGTTGCTGCAGCTGGGGACGCTACAGCACCAAATCAACCGGTCACACTGATGGAATGATCCAGAATTCCCGCGGCTGGGGACGCCACGGTAGACAATGGCCCAATTGTCTTCAACACTGGGCAGCAAGATGGCGCTTCGAGGCCACAAGCGATGTCACATGCAGGAATGAATGGTAGATGTCGTGGAACGGGAGTCGCCGGTAGCAGTTCGTGCATGCAAAAAAGACAGAAACGCAGATCTAAAGGGCACCTGCGATGTGCGCAAAATTTTATCGGACAGGTCGTTACCTTACGCCCGATTAAACGAGCCTTGTATTGAATTACAAGCAGCAGGCAGGATGGCGAACGTTGCTGTGATGTACTGAGGTCCAATATGGCAGCGCCCAGTGGACGGCTCAGCACGTGGTGACTAGGACGAAATCCTGGTCACGGCACCAAAATTATGATGGCGCGTATCCCCTACGTTGTGGTTCTTTTTCGGGTTTCACCACTCCGCCGCTTACTCGGGGCTTCAATTTAAGTCCTACTACCCTAGCTGGCGGTCCAAATACACTCCGGGCCGGTATCTTCAGCACATGCAATGCCAACGTCCCACAAAAACCAGAGTGCACAATCACCAGAACGCCGCCGGAGATAACCCAACGAACAGCAGCACACAAAAATAGCACAACGGGGACGTTCTGGCACGATAGCTCGATAGCAGAAAGGAATTGCAATAAAGTGTAACACGCGACTTGGTACAGACGACGAACAACTTTATTTCTTAACACTCATGCACTTTATTCACTTTCACTTTTGATCTAATTGGAAATTGGAAAAGCTGTGCTCTGTCGGGCTGTCTAACTACGAATGGGTGGGGTGGTCGGGCTGGGTATGCTGGTCCCGCAGTCGGCTGTGAGCCGAGTTGCCAGAACGCATAAAAATCTCGCTCAAGTGAGAGCGGCAGCACCAACTGCTGCGTGAGATGATGATTCTCACGCATCAGCTCGCCTCATTAGGTTGTGAACCAACAAGGTTCAAGGAGTCAAATATACGGCTCAAATGCTTCCCGCGCACACTTCGGAAGGAGCATTCTTCATAAATAAATGAACAAAAAGTGAGAGCCAACAATAGAAAGAATAAAAAATGAACTATACACACTTTCGCCTTCGACGCCTCGTTCGTTCCCGGAATGCGATTCATAACCGGAGAATCCGTCGTGGGCGGTAGACGCACGCTAACTGGATAAAATAAAGCTTCCCGATGACACTGTTTTTTCGGCGAAATGAAATTCATCTGTAAATTGGATGACATTTCAACGATAGCTCTATTTAATCCAAATGCGTATGAAATTCACTTTCGTCGGATGGTTGGAATATGGACCCTGGTTCCCAACCCATGGACCATGCAGTGTATTTGTCGGTGGTGGCTTTGTATCTCACTTTCTGCTGCATGACAAAGTCATGTGTGAGTGTGCATGCGAATAAAATGTATACATACGCTTCATGAATATTTCATCCGTTTTCAATATTTCTCTCGATGATCCAAACACAGAAAAATGAAAGCCAACAGCAAAAGCAGAATATCCGATTCCGATATTAAGTACCGTGCTATTGCTGTAGCATAAGGGAAATGTTGTCAATGAAAATCCTCTTTGTCGTTACAGTTGTCGTTTGCAAATCTATCGGATGTCCCGGTGATGCTACTTCTCCCGCTGCTGGCTTGTTGTTCATGAATTTATAAGTTGGTTTTATTCTTTAATCGGAATATTAAATTTATTTACCAAGCAGCAAAAAGGGAAGTTTTGTATTTTTTCGTATGCATATAGGAAGGATACAGATCAGGCACATCGAACAGACGAAACATTTAGAGCAAATTTAGTTAAAAATATTGTCATAAAACCGCAGAGAACACAAAAAATTACATACGGAAAATTATGTACTGAAAACTACACTCAGCAAAAAAAAACTAGCGAAATTCATCGAAATACCTTATGAAAATTTGCTATAAGTAATTCTTATGGATGACATAAGAATACCTTATGAAAATTGATCGTGCTTGCTATGACAAATTTCATAAGATAGACTTATGAAAAGAACAAAAAAATCCTAAAATGATGCAGACTGGATTCGTTCCATTAACGTCGGGATCACCGAGCCCGTATTTTATCCACACGGCTACCGACGCTTGAGAATACCATGTTGCTAAACATGAATAAAAGCCAAGCTGTGAGGCGATTTTACGTCATAGAGTGACCTTATGAAATTCATCCGAATCATTATGAATTATTTAAGGGCCGTTTCATAAGTTGAGCCTTATGGAAATCTTAAGGTTATTTGGCTGAGTGTAACAAGGGTAACAATAAAAGTGATCACGTTCAAATGTATGCGTGTCTCTTTTGTAGCTGTGGTTGTGAAGGTTAGAGGAAAGCAAATGAACTCTCACTTCGAACATTAGTTTTACCAATGTATAGATTTGATTGATTGATTGATTTGTCTTTATTTAAGAGACTTTCAGCCCTTGGCTGGTTCGTCTCTCCTGTATAGATGTAATAATCTATGGCAAAAGGTCGAAATACATAAGGTCAAATGACAATAGGCCGAAGGACAAAAGGCGAATGGAAAAAGGTCGCATATAACAAAAGGTTTAAGATTGTCATCGATAACGCCAACGCGCAGGTCGGAAGAGAGGACTTTTTCAGTCCAATCATCGGTACGGAGAGAGCACAGACAAACAGACGTAACACCTTGAACGATTTTCATGGAAATCCATCGCCCAGTTCACACTACCATCACCTGGTGGAAAAGTTGCACGAATCACTGTGTTGTGCAATATCGTCAACAGAAGGCGCTAGTGTGAAACGTCAAACGCATAGAAAAACGATGCGCGCGCCTCTGGTTGTGAAAGCCACAACTATGAAAATTCAAAATGATCGTTAAAAGTGTGGTCGATGGAAATTTCGCAAGTGTTACGTCTGTTTGTCTGTGGAGAGAGCCTTCACTCCGCCACTAATGACAACGGCCTGAGATTAGTCAACTTTGCTGCCGCTAGGGGGATGGCCATTAGTAGCACCTACTTTGCACGCAAGGCTATCCACAAGCACACCTGGAGGCACCCAAACGGCGATGTTTGCAACCAAATCGACCATGTGCTGGAAGATGGCCGACATTTCTCGGACGTAATTGATGCTAGAACGTTTAGAGGTCCCAACATCGACTCAGATCTCGTAGTTAGTAAGGTTCGAGCTCGGTTATCAACCGTGTCGGACTCTAGGAACTGGCGATCGATGCGTTTCAACAGGCAGCGGTTTTCAGCAGACGGTACGGTAGCTGACTATCACCAGAAGCTGGTCGAGCGAATAAGTGAAGTCAACGAGAGCGATAATCTCAACACTCTGTGGGAGTCTGTTCACGGATCGGTGAGTACAGCAGCGCGGGAGCCCAAGTAACACACTTTTTTTTTTATTTTTTTTTATTTATTACCCTCACCTAACACACCTAACAAAGTACAAACAAAAAAAAACGCAGATACTAAAAAACTAAGAATTAAAAAACTAATGTGAAATCCCAGTGGAGCATTTGCTCCTTTGAAGGGATTCACGAATAAAATCAATAATAATTCTTAAATTAAATTACATTGTGATAACGATTGTGGCTTAAGAATGAACTAAATTTAAAATATACTAAAATGCAGGAGAAAAAAACTGACAGAAGCCAGACAAAAACCTACATTCACAAAAATGTTGACACGCTTAAAGAATAAATTCATTTACATTCCTCCGTATGTGATGCTTCAGCTTGCTTTTGAAAATGATCGAATTTGATATTTCTTTTAATTCATTGGGAAGTGCATTAAACTTTAATGGTCCGTAATTGGTGATACGCGTTAGGCCTAAATTTGTACTTGCACTACTCCTCATAAGTTCATTGGCATGCCTAGTGTTATGAAAATCTGCTAGAGTTGTAACGAGGTTACAGTATTTTAATGTAATCTTTTATTACAAAATATATAGATGGCAATGAAACTCAAAATGATATTATTTCCGTGTAGGCTTACCCGCGTTCCATGTCTCTGATCCCATATAAGTTGCGATTCTACAGTAAAGGCCTGATCAAAACTAAAGATTTGCGTTCCTAAAAGGAAGTACACGAAAAACACCGAACATTTACGAGCTCGGGTATCGTCGGTCAAGGGCATAAGCCCATCATTCTGAACAATCCAGTCTCTTAAGTCTAAACCACCGAACAGTTAAGACACGATAGTGCGACATAGTGGAAAAAGTTATACTTTAATAGTGTAAAGTTAGGCTTTGATTTGCTTGAATACTTTGGGAAATAGTGAGCGCGGATACAAAATTCTAAAAGTAGGTTTGTAATTGCCAATTATAAAAACGAAAATAGTGCTAAACTTTTAATTTACGATCAGGTTTGAAGAAACGTGCTTTTGACAAAATTGGAAGAAATCGATTGTAAATTCTCGCTTGGTAGTTATCTGGTAAATATGTTATACTTTCGTGAACGAAAAGTAAAAATCTAATGCCCAAAATTATTCGCTTGAAGACTTTCCTTCAAGTGAAGGTCCACCCCTAGGACGTAGTGGTAACCGTCCAAAGTCACGGCCACCGACGATATTCGTCGAAGCATGTTGGGCCGATGAGCATTGTGCCAGTGCAGCATAACAACATCGCGAGCATCGAGCATCGATGTTGCCAGTGACAGGTCATTCTAGCCAAGCCTTCAACCTCCGTTACCTCCGTTGACGGATATTCACCACTAATCCAAACGTACCGCTACGGGGTGATTGTGACGTTCACCACGTGACGCAACATATGGTGGTTCAGTTGCCGCTATCCGCCGAGAGAGGGCCGCGGAAAGCATAAAACCGCACACGTGCAGGCTACCCGATCAAAAAGGTGACACCCTGAAGAGAACGTGTTTCGGTGGCAGGATTCCGTGCGAGTAAAGGAAAGATTCGCATTATCAGAAAGGAGAAGCAGAAAGGAAAAGAGGATCGTACAGTGAGAAAAGAACAAGTAAGCGCTACCCAAAATTGTATATACTAACCCCCTAGAGTTAAGATCATTATGTACATAGCACCACGCATTTTCAAAGATTAGTTTTAGTAAAACTTGGTACCAAATGCATAAACTCTTTTGGCAATTTTAGTAAGTTCAAGTGATTGGATGAGAGAATACTGGTGATTTCAGATTTCGGTGTTCGGGTCGAGTAGAATAGGCTCTGGGTAGGAAAACCTACAAAGGAAACCTATCCACCCTGCAGTTTGATAGCTTTTCTTTTGATAGTTTGTTTCTGTTCGTTGGAGGTCGTGTGCTAAGGTTTCGGTCGTGGGTCAGCGGTCGCGATTTAGGACCTGCCCTGAGGTCTCGCAGCCGGGTCGGGATTCTTTGGTGAGACAACTCGCTTCCTTCGCGGCAAGAAATAGCTTGCCTGGCGCTTAAGCGGAGGTAGTATCAAATCCGAGATTTATGCCGTCCCGAGTCCCGTTACAGAGTAAAAAAAAAAACAAGATTATGATGGAATTTCCTATTATTCAATGTATTATGTACAAATGTGATTGTTTGAATGTCACGCAAGGCTAATATGGGCATAACTTTGTGGTTTGAATAATTATACAGTGCAATAGTTGGGAATAAATGTGGCAAATTGAAAATTAATTTTAAACAGCGATTTTGCAAGGATTGAAGTTTTTTTTAGTTTGGATTTAGCAGCATGACCCCATGCTACTATTAGATATTGGAGCACAGAATGGATACAGGCAAAGTAAAAACGTAGCAATGCTTCATTTGGTACAAAAGAGCGAACCCTCTTCATTAGTCCACACAAAGATGACACTTTATTCGATATTTGTTGTATATGATTATTCCAAGATAGACAAGAGTCTAAGTGAAGACCCAAGTATTTGAAAGACGAGACTTTTTCTATACGCAGATTTCCTACACAAGGATCGGGATAACTAAAGATTTTTTTTCGTGGTGAATGGAAGACCATGTATTTTGTTTTAGACAAGCTCAAGGAGAGAAGATTGCCATTGAAATAATTCGTCAGACTCGCAAGGTCTGACTCAATGTCTTGTACAATAGACTGAATATTGAGGTGTGGATAAAACAAAGCCGTATCATCAGCAAAGAGCCTTGGCACGCCGCGCAGCTTTAAGTTACTTAAATCGTTAATAAATATTAAGAACAATAAAGGACCGATGTTGCTTCCTTGAGGCACTCTAATGCTCATGTGTTGTAGACTACTGCGGCAGTCATTTATCGCTACAAATTGTTTGCGATCCGAAAGATAACTCCTTATTAAATCATTTGCAATTCCTCTCACCCCGTACCTGTCCAATTTTTTCAATAAAATTTCGTGATTTATGGTATCGAACGCTTTTTTCAGGTCTATAAATAATCCACCAACTATGTTTTTATTATCTATTTCAAAAATCAAATCATCAATAAGTTTAGTTATAGCATTGCCAGTTCCACAACCTTCTCGAAAACCATACTGATACCTATACATGACCATGACGTTATTAGCACATAAGAAGTTTACAAGACGTACGGTTAACAGTTTCTCAAATATTTTATTGATTACGGAAAGAGTTGATATCGGTCTATAATTAGAGGGATCAAAAGAGTCCCCTGATTTGAAAACTGGAGTGACTTTAGCTATTTTCATAATATTTGGATAGGACCCAGTTAATAACATTCTATTGAACAGCTCAGCAATTATACCGGAGAACGGGCCTACGTTTGCTTTTACCAGATCAGCTGGAATGTTGTCATGCCCTCTGCTTTTCTGTGTATCAAGTTGGCTTATAAGAATGCTAACTTCATTTATACTAGCAGGTCTCAGGAAAATAGAGCTGCTAACACCATTTACAGGTTTCAAAAAGTCAAAGGCGTTTTTTGGAATTTTTTGTGCTAGATTATTACCGATGCTAGAAAAAAAAGCAATTAAACATTTCAGCAAAATCTTGATCTGATTCAAGAATGTTCGCACCATTTCGTAATTTTAATTTCTCATTGGCTTTAGTACGACCAAAAATTTCATTCAGTTTTTTCCATACATTAGAGTGACTAGAACTTTTGAGTATATTTTCGTAGTATTGCTTTTTGCATCGCTTCTTAGCAGATTTAACTTTTTTTGAGACATGCTCCAACATTTCAGTTATATGTTCATCTGTAGGGTTACTTTTTTGCTTGTTCAGATAACTATTTTTAATTTGTATTAATCGCCAAAGACTGTATGTCATCCATGGACAATGTTCTCCTTTCAGTCTAACAGTTTTAGTGAACTTTCTAGTACAGTCATGTAACAATTTGTTATAAGTTTCAATAATGTTATTTAAGGCAACTTCCACATCATCAACTGCAGGAAAATTATTTAAAAATACAGAAAATTCGTTTTGTAATTTGACTCGATCAACAATAGACATTTTCAATTCATGCTGCCTCTTCTCATCACTTAAAAAGAGAGATGAAATTACAGGGATATGGTCACTCATGTCACTAAAAATAGTGTGGTTTTTTAATCTTGCAGCTACATCCATAGGGCAAATGAAATGATCTAAAATGTTTTGACTAGTGGGACGTGTGGAGAAAGTATTCGTGCATACTGAACCATACGATTGTAGTAAGTTTTTATATTTAATAACAACATTATTGTTTTGCAGATTTATTGGAACATTGACATCACCAACAATTAAATATGGCTTTGTCGGAGTACATTTGGACAACCAGTCTTCTAAAATATCTTGGAACTCATTATAATCGAACGAAGGTGGACGATACACACCAACAACATTGAACAAATAGTTTAAAAGCTTTAATTCTATATGAACATAATGGAGACCATTGATTGTTTTATTTTGTAACAGTTTACATCCCAAAGATTTTTTCACAAAAACAGCTAAGCCGCCAGAAGAAGTATCGCGACAGGAAAAATATGCGCTGTAGCCAGGAATACTATAAATATTACTATTCATCTTTTTAACCCACGTTTCACCAATCACAATAACATCAACATTCAATTTACACTCATTAACAAAATATATAATTTCATCAAATTTTTCAAAATCATTTATACCTCTAACATTCCACTGTAGAACATTCAAACATTTAGTGTCAACATTTTCACATTTCAAATTAAACTCATGTAAACTATCGTAGAGCTTATTTAATATCATAGACGACGAAGAATCCATTATTCTAGCACAAATTCAAAAATTCATATAAACATATAAATTTAAAACCTATTGTGTACTTTTCTTTCGTTTGGGTGATGGGGAATGCCCAGGAACAGGTGCACATTCAATAGCACGTGAACACTTTGTATAGCTACTAATTACACGGCGGAGATCATCCCTGTTTTTTACCCAATCAGGCTTACTATTGTCATCTTTTTTTGCTAGGATGACCCCACCCCTGCCAGCCCAAATGTACTTGATATTTAAAAGTTCTTGAGATTCTCTGAGCTCCTTGAGCAGTTCTAAAGATAAAGGTGTTAGTTCATCACGCAAGGTTACATTCAATGCTCTACCGTTAACCACAAACTTGTAATCAATCACGGTTGATAACAGTTTCCCCAATTGTTTTTTCTTCGCGAAGACTGTCTCTTTTGACTCCTTACTACAGAAAACAATTCTAATAGGTACTAAAGCATTGCTATTCTTACTGTTGAAAAAGATCCTATCTGATGATGATACAATTCCAGAGGTTCCACTGATGCCCAGGGACCGGAGTAGCTTTTCAACTAATTGGGACACATTTTCATCAGGAGTGGTAGGAATTCCCCACAAAATTGCATTATTTTCTAAGGCAGATTTTTCCGATTTGTCTACATTTGCTTCCAACTTTGAAAAGTGTTACGTCTGTTTGTCTGTGCTAGAAGTAAGTCACAGTAACTTTTGCGCAACTAAAATTTGCGCCGCCATGACTCTTCTGTGGCAAGTATGTTACTTGGAGGTGATAGGCACTGCTCAAAGACGACCTGGGAACGGGTGGTTTGACGTGGACTGCCAGAGGGTAACGGACGAGAACAATGTTGCCAGAAGCCGGATGCTGGTGTCGGGGATCCGGCAGAGCAGGGAGCAATACACTAAATTCTTTTTTTACACGATCTTTTTTTACGCGGTTTTATTTTACACGATTTTTTTACACGATTTTCTCGAAATTACGCGATGTGTTTTTGGAAAGATTCTTCTCTCCTGGTCGCAATTTACTTCCGATGGGGCTCAAATTTCTACCAGAGATCTCTCTTATCATCCTTGATGCCCTGTCAAAATTTTAGGATGATCCGATAAAAAAAGTTTTGAAAACTTTTTTTACACGATTTTTTTTACGCGGAACAAAAAATCGCGTAAAAACAGAATTTAGTGTATAGGGAAGCAAGAGTAACCGAAAAACGAATCCACCGAAAAAAGAAAAAGAGCACGAGGAAAATGTGATTGCTCAGGTGCAAGAGAGTATGGAACAGAATGATATGCGGATATTTTAGGAAACTGTCAATGGCGTGCGGAGAAAAACAGCGCCTTCTCCCGTCATGTGCAACGACCGTAATGGAAACTTGCTGACAAACAAGACAATGGTGGCTGCCAGGTGGAGAGAGCACTTTGAGATATTGTTGAACGATGGGAGTGCAAAAGCGACGGACAGAATTCGAATCGACGACGACGGACAAGCTGTGCCCAGTCAACCAGTGATCGTATAAGATGTTGCATAAGATGTTAAAGTGGAGGCGATATGCGTTCATTTTACATGCACCTAAATGAAGGCATGTACGCATATGGCCTCCACTTTACCATCTTATGCAACATCTTATATGATTACTGGTTGTCTGGGTGAAACCTCCAACGCTAGACGAGGTCACGACAGCCATTAGGGGGCCGAAGAACAACAAGGCTGCTGGGAAGGACGAACTCCCGGCCGAGCTTCTCAAGCACGGTAGCGAGCAGCTGTATCAACTCTTACACCGTATTATATTTAAGATATGGGAGGAGGAAGAACTGCCTGCTAGCTGGTTGGATGGTCTCATTTGGAGTGCGCGAATTACAGAGGAATAACACACCTCAATTCAGCGTACATCATTTTGTCCGTAGTTCTGTTCCACAGGCTGATGCCGATTGAGGAGTCCTTCGTCGGCAAATATCAGGCAGGATTTCGTGAGGGCCGATCAACGACGGATCAGATGTTCACCCTGCGGCAGATTCTCGATACATTTCGGAAGTACAACTTGCAGACCCATCATCTGTTTATTGATTTCAAGGCGGCGTACGATTCAGTGAAGAGAAACGAGTTATGGCAGATTATGATCGAACATGGTTTTCCGGCGAAGCTGATTAGACTGATTCGTGCGACGCTTGACGGATCGAAATCAAGTGTACGGGTTGCGGATGAAATTTCGTCATCGTTCGTAACCTTTGACGGACTGAAGCAGTGCGACGCTCTTTCGAACTTACTGTTCAAAATAGCACTGGAAGGAGCGATAAGGAGAGCTGGTGTGCACAGGAGCGGAACCATTGTCACGAAGTCACATGTGATCCTGGGCTTCGCGGACGATATCGACATCATCGGAATCGACCGTCGGGCCGTGGAAGAGGCGTTCGTACCTTTTAAGAGGGAGACTGCGAGGATTGGACTTTACGATTAACACCACAAAGACTATGTACATGATTGCTGGTGGTCCACGTTGGTCCGGATGTGATAGTGGTGACGAAGTGGTGCTAGGTGGTGAAAAATTTGAAGTTGTGGATGTATTTGTTTATGTTGGTACTCAAGTGACGTGCAATAATGATGTTACCCGCGAGGTGAAAAGACGGATTGCGGCTGCGAATCGGGCCTTTTTCGGTGTGCAAAAACAGCTGAGGTCCCGCAGACTGCAAACGAAGACAAAACTCGCGTTGTGCAAGACGCTGATTCTTTCGGTCGCTTTATACGGTCATGAAACGTGGACGTTAAAAGAAGTTGATCGGAGAGCTTTTGGAGTCTTCGAACGTAAAGTGCTGCGAACAATACTCGGCGGTAAACTGGAGGACGGCATCTGGCGGCGTACGAATCGTACCAGGTATATAAAGAGATGGATATAGTGAAGCGAATACAACACGGCAGGCTGCGGTGGGCTGGACACGTAGCTCGTATGCCGGAGGAACGACAAGCAAAAATTATATTCAGCAGAGAACCAGGAAGGGGTCGTCGTCGGCTTTGTGGAAGGCCGCGGTCACGTTGGCTTTTTGCAGTTGACGAGGACCTAAGGACTCTAAACGTTCAGGGCGACTGGAAACGATTGGCCCAGGACCGAGGCCAGTGGAGGCGAATACTTCATTCGGCGTAGACTCACCGCTACGAATTGTAGCCTATCAAGTATCAAGTAAGTAATTGGATATAATGGGATATCACAGAAGTTAACATGACATATCATGTAAAAATCATAAAATATCATATAAACTTCCATTATATGTCATGTAGTTCAGCATGACTCTGAGTGTTTATATGACATGTAACACAAATTTACATGATTTATCATGTAAACCATCATAACTCTAAATTTACATGACTAAAATAAAGTTTTCATGACGTGTAAAGCTCATTATATTTATCTATGTATAGGGTTGCACAGCGAAAAGTAGAATAAAGGAAAAATGCGGAATGTGTGATATTCTTCACAACGCTTAAGGACAAGGTATTTGGAGTACATAGCTCAAAATTTCTAGAGCACCGTTTTTTAGAACCGTTGAATGGATTTGGATGAAAATGCATCACGCTAATTGTTCAGTGGTTGTCAACAGCGTGATGCATTTTAATCCAAATCCGTTCAACGGTTCTAAAAAACGGTGCTCTAGAAATTTTGAGCAATGTACTCCAAATACCTTGTCCTTAACTCAAAGTTTTGTAGAAAGGTGAGTATTGTGTAGAACGTTTATTAAAAATGGCTGTAACAACATGTTATCATGCTTAGGATAACACTGACAAATAAAATCCAAACATAGATACATATTTATTTTTCGCAAAACTCATGGATTTTTTTTGGTATTGTATGTCCTCTCAATTTCAGCTCTATAAATGGCCTCGATAATATCATTTGCAACATTTTGTTGCTCAACTATCTTAGAGCTAAGTTTTTCCAGCAGCTCCTCCATCTTTTGGAATCTTTTGTTCACTTCGACTTCAAGTTTTTGCACTCTGGTGCTCAATTCAGAAAATTGTGGATTGTTGTTTAATACTGTTTCTTCAATTTGGGCTAACCTGGAGTCAAAATTGGCTTTCTGCTGCTGCAACTGATCAATCGTCAAACGGCAATCAAATCCAAAGACAACCTTGCTGTCTGTGTCGCAAGTTAATTCTCCTTCAATTGTCATATCTGATTTGTTTCTCAGTAAACTATTTTTCCATACACAGTTTAGTGGGTTTCCAGCTAGGTTGACTTTTTTAAGCCCGCGGAAATGGTTGATTGCGAAATGTGTCAATTTATTGGCAGTAAGATTAAGATGGGAAAGCTTAGGCATGTGCCAACTACATACGTCAATATGTTTCAATTCATTGTTTGCAAGATTTAAATGAGTGAGCGATGGCAAACTCGCCAACCCATGATTGTAAATTTGTTTAATTTTATTAGAAAACAGATCAAGACTTTCCAAATTGTCCAAACCAGTGAGCTGGTCAATTTGAACTGTTTGTATTAAGTTACTATTAAGATCCAAATATTTCATTTTTTTCAGTTGATTCATGTTCTCTGGAATTCGTGTCAATTTTTCATTTCTACACACAAATTTTTCCAGCGCATAGTACTTCCCACGTTCTATAATCACATTTTCCGTTAATGTGAATTGTAACTCAATGCTCGTTAATTTTGGGCTTATATGAATCGTTTTAACCTTTCCACCATGAAATTTGATATGAATGCATTTTTGGAGTTGATCAGTGAAATTTTGAGGGAGTATGTTGCCATAAAAATATATAAAATATAACGATTCCACAGCTGGAATCTCTTCCACTGAAGCCGCATCACCGGGCAAATAGAAATTTCTAATCTCAGCTTCATTTTTCGAGAGATGCACAGAGAACGACTTTATTTCACCAAAAGTACCGATTAAAAGCAGCCTGTAAAGAAGAGAAGAAAACGATCATCCATCAAGTACAACAATATTCGCTGCACTTTCACTTACAATACCACAATTTCTTTCATTTTGAATAAGGTTTCAAACGATGTCACTTTCACTGGTAGCACTGAATGTTTAACTGGAAGTTATCCCAACCCAACCGCTTTTTATGCGCATGCGGTCATTCAGAACATCAGAGTTACATTAGGGTGGCGCAGTATTTCGGAGGAATCAGTCTTTGATATTTACAAGTAACATTTTAATAGCTTTGCGTGAAATCAACGTTTTGATCATTTAATTAATTACGAGTACATTCTCGCGAAATGTAATTTGTGTCCCAGTGAATGGATGTTCTGGATAAATACGTGTTGAAATAACTTGCGCCTAAAATAATCCACAATTAAATAATCCTAATTGATATTGCGATTTTTTTTCGACTTAGACAGGGTTCTCTCCGAATCCTCAGGGAGGGTTCTCTCCGCATCCTCCGGGAGGATTGTCTCCGAATCCTCAGGGACGATTCTCTCCGAATCCTCGGGAGGATTCTCTCTGAATCCTCAGGGACGATTCTCTCCGAACCCTCAGGGAGGATTCTCTCCGAATCCTCAGGGAGGATTCTTTCCGAATCCTCAGGGAGGATTCTCTCCGAATCCTCAGGGAGAATTCTCTCCGAATCCTCAGGGAGGATTCTCTCCGAATCCTCAGGGAGGATTCTCTCCGAATCCTCAGGGAGGATTCTCTCCGAATCCTCAGGGAGGATTCTCTCCGAATCCTCAGGGAGGATTCTCTCCGAATCCTCAGGGAGGATTGTCTCCGAATCCTCAGGGAGGATTCTCTCCGAATCCTCAGGGAGGATTCTTTCCGAATCCTCAGGGAGGATTCTCTCTGAATCTTCAGGGAGGATTCTCTCCGAATCCTCAGGGAGGATTCTCTCCAAATCCTCAGGGAGGATTCTCTCCGAATCCTCAGGGAGAATTCTCTCCGAATCCTCAGGGAGGATTCTCTCCGAATCCTCAGGGAGATTCTCTCCGAATCCTCAGGGAGGATTCTCTCCGAATCCTCAGGGAGGATTCTCTCCGAATCCTCAGGGAGGATTCTCTCCGAATCCTCAGGGAGCATTCTCTCCGAATCCTCAGGGTGGATTCTCTCCGAATCCTCAGGGAGGATTCTCTCCGAATCCTCAGGGAGGATTCTCTCCGAATCCTCGTGGAGGATTCTCTCCGAATCCTCGGGACGGCTCTTCTCGAATCCTCTTGTAAAGCCTGTATCCTCAATAATCGGGATACAGATACGGCCGATAATGTGACAGTTTTCGCCGGCCGTCGTAATGTTTACCATTAAGGTCTTTTGTTCTCGGTCCACCAGCTGGTCATGTTTACACAACAAAACCGATGTTTACGTTCATCCTTATTGTTCTCAGCTACCACACGGAGAAACTCAAGTACCTAAATTTGAGTTTTTTTAAACTCACTTTTGAGTTCTTTTTTGTCTCTTCTCTCATCCACTCTCTTTGTTGTTGTCAGAGAGCGAAGAGCAAACCAACCCAACTTTGACAGTTCGGTGCGGGAAGCCAAAATTGAGTAAACAGCATTGAACTCAAATTTGAGTATTTTGAACTAGCAGTTGGGTGAAAAAAAACTTAGCCGGTAGGTACTTGGCCGCACGGGATCAACTGTAAAAAACCTACTTCAACATCGCTTCCATGAACTCAAATATGGGTTCCCGCACGCAACCCCGAAGTTGGGTGAAATAAACTCATATTCGGGTACTTTGTTTTCTCCGTGTATGTTTTCATAACAAAAGCAGCTGATTTCGCCTGGATCGGGGAAAGAAGGCGAAAATGTGTCATAAATGTTAGGTTAGTACCATATTAGGGCGAGTTCAATTTCGTCGCTTAAGTCTGATTATTCGTAAAAAATACAATATTTACGCCGAAACAGAACTGTGTGAAACTGATGGCGAAGTTTTAATTGATAGTGCGTGTGGCGAGATTTAGTGTTGACTTTTAACCACAGAAAACAAACGTTCACATTCTGTTCACCGGGTGTGCAAAGCTGTTACCGATCATTTCGAAGCAATGCCGTTATGTTCCCGATATGCGGCGCTGGCATCTTCTGAACTGTACATCGATTTTGCTACCATATACAAAATTAGGCGCCAGCTATCAGAAGGCCGGCTCCAGAGGCACGTTATCCTCCATTTGGGACATTTGTGCCATTGCCAATTTCATCATTTACGTGAGGGAAAAGAAAGGAAATAAGGATAAGGATAGGGGTAAGGACAGATAGAGAAATAGGAAAAAAAATACTCTGGAAGAGGGTACTAACGCATAAGCGTACTATACTGGACTCAAACAGCGCCCTGAAAAGGGCACTGTAATAACGCATGAAGCGAAAGAGAGCATGTAGTTCTTTACCACAGCGGGTTATGAACAACAGAATAACCTGAAGATTCAGGTTTTTGAAGTCAGTTTTACTTATTAAGTGTTTACCGATTACTCGGAAACGCAGTTGCGGAAAAACTGGACAGGTACATATCAAATGATACGAAGTTCCATAATCGGATTCAAAGCTATCACATACAAATGAATCAGCTTGCTGAATACTCGCCATGTGATAGCTGAGTCGGCAGTGGCCAGTCAATGCTTTGACCAGAATGCTGCAATTCTGCTTTGACAGATTTGTAAGATACTTCGCCACCCTTGGAGATGGCTCAGTACGATACAATTTGGTTTGACGACATGACTCCAAACTATTCCAGTATTGTCTGTGTTGAGTGGCAGCCCAGGTGTCAATCTGAAGCTTTACCCAACACTTCGATATCGGAATAGCTGGCTCAGGGCCAATGAAGTCATGTGGTCCTCCAGTGCGAGCTAACTCATCAGCCAATTTCGAGCGATGGAAGAATCGCCAGGTACCCATACAAGGTGAACAGCGTTTTCTGAATTCAGCTCCTCGATTTGAGTTCGACAATCGATAACTACCTTCGACCTAGAGCTGGCCGAAGCAAGTGCTTTAATAGCAGCTTGGCTATCTGAACAGAAGTATAATACTCTGCTCATTACGTGCTGCTGAAGTGTCGATTGCACTCCGCTCATAAGAGTAAAGATTTCGGCCTGAAAAACGGTGCAGTGTCTACGAAGTGAGTAAGACAGATACAGCCTTAGCTCACGATAATATACACCAGCGCCTGCTCGACTTTCGAGAAGGGAGCCATCACTGTAACATACGATGCCGTATGAAATACTTCCTTCCAGATATCCAGATGTCCACTCTTCCAGGGAAGGGAATTTTGTGGAAAATGTCCTATATGGGAAATTACAAGCAATTGTTAGATCACTTGGAGCAAGGACAATTTTGTCCCAATTCACCAAAACATGAAACAATGAGGTGTGTGTTGATGTGCGGTTCACAGTACGTAGACGGTAAGTGCAAGAAAGTGCTTCTTGTTTGAGATGAATGTGTAGTGGAGCACCATCAAAGAGAGCTTCGAGCGCTGCCATGGGAGTTGAAGAGAACGCTCCAGACATCGCCATTAGGCACATCTTTTGGAGATGACCTAACTTTGATTGGACCGCCCAAGTAACAATCAGCATGCCTTGAAGGTTTATTCATGTTTTATCCTGGTTTTATACGAGCATATGAAAAAGCTAGTTGTTCTAATTTAGTTTTATGTAGTAGTTTATTACTTTGAACCTTTGGCGTTCCATAAAACTATCATATAACTTCTGCTATAAACATCTTCAGTTAAAGACTTGCAAGTAGACATGAGTTGGTTTTATCACTTATTATATACCATTTCAATAAAACTTGCATTTACGGTTGTTGTCGGAGAGATTTTTTTGTAAACAAATACACAAAACTGTGAGGCAATGCATAAAACCAACAAAAGATTTCGTGGTCGTAACATAAACCAAAAAAATGCTGTGATAAAACCGCTAGTTCTATCATGAGCTCAGTTATGACTACCTCAGGAGGGTTAGCCCTATTGAAGGAATCATCAGGAACACAAAGTTTTATTAGAAAAACATGCCGCCTAGCCGGGATAATTTATGTAAATACAAAAAAAAATATTACAATTTTATGATTTCACGTACATCATAAGATCAAATTAAACCATACAACACGTTTCCGTCATTTTACTTTGTCAGAAAAATTACATAATGTCTTTTAAACTCCGCTGTGTTGAAAAAACCTTTTTTGCACCAAATTCCACCGAGTAAATTAAATGCATTTAACTTCCAAATTATGCATAGTTTGTGTGGCGCACTTAGTTTTTGCCATTATCACAGTCACATTCACCACAAATTTTCCGTGGCATGTCTCCTGACACGTATTAAATAGGAAAACAAATCTGAATTCCATATCTGCATCTTTCCAATTGATGGCTGGATAAACAACCAAGCATAATTTATTCTGGCGATCGAACATTGAGAGTGAAAAATAATCAAAACAATTATTTGACAAGTCAGAAGATGGTTTTATTTAGAAGGTTGATAAAACTATGATACAACCCGAAATCCTATGCCGGTTTGCATACGAAGTTCTGCAGACCCTAATAAGACTGGGCCAACTAGCCAGAACGTGGGCTTATTGAGGCATACAAGAACTCGAGAGCATTTTCAAGTCGGCATCAATGGTTTTATGTTTAGGATTTTTGAATCACTAAAAAACTTTGATAAAATTAAAATTGTTACTTGGGCGTTCTCGCCCTTTTGCCACCACACAAGACATCCATAAGCCAATATTGGCCAAACCACAGAACTGTGTGTAAATCCATTTGATATACTTGGGTTTTGGACCCCAAGTTGTACCAAAGGTTCGCCGGCATTGCCCGAAGGCCACACAAGCTTTCTTGATTCTGAACTCAATGTGGGGTGTCCAGGAAAGCTTGGAATCAAGAATAACTCCAACGTACTTTACCTGTTCAGTCACACGGATTTCAGAATCAAAGAAACGCAAAGGTCGAACGCCATCACGGTTTCGCCTTTCCGTAAAAAGAACAATAGATGTTTTACTCGGATTAACCGAAAGGCCACATTGGCGACACCAACCCTCAACTACCTGAAGAGCGTTTTGCATCAGGTCGAAAAGGGTGCTGATGCACATACCGACTAACAATGCTAGATAGTCGTCGGCAAAACCATAAGCAGGAAAACCGCTATTATTGAGTTGCCTCAATAGCGTATCTGCTACGAGATTCCACAAGTGATGATAAGACTCCCCCTTGGGGGCATCCACAAACACTCAATTTCCTAATCGCCGCTTGACGCAATGTCGAGAAGAGATGTCGGTTTTTGAGCATTTGGCGAATCCAATTGGAAATCATTGGTGATATACCATGACACCGTGCGGCTTCCAATATGGCATCGAAAGGCACGTTGTCAAAGGCACCCTCGATATCAAAGAAAACACCCAGACAAGACTGCTTTTGAGCGAATGCTTTCTCGATATCGTAAACAACCTTGTGTAAAAGAGTCACAGTGGACTTACCAGATTGGTAGGCATGTTGGGTCACATGAAGAGGCACGTTGGCCAGATGAACATCACGGATGTGATGATCCACAATGCGTTCTAAGCATTTCAGAAGAAAAGAGGTCAAACTGATAGGTCTTCTTCATACGACGCACGACCCACTTTCGGAATAAACTTCACAGTAATATCCCGCCAGGATTTGGGAATATACCCTGTAGCAAAACTGCAAACAAGTATTTTTGTTCAAAACATGTTTAAAATGATCAAATCTCTTCTGAAACAAGATAGAATAAATCCCATCTGCTCCAGGAGATTTGAAAGGAACAAAGCTATTAAGTGCCCACTCAATCGATTCTTAAGTTATGATACTTCGAGCCGAAGCTAAAGAATCATAACTACAAGAAAAGACATCAGGTTCATCCGAAGATGTAATATCCACACATCCGGGGAAGTGTGTACTGAATAAGCATTCCAGAACTTCCTCATCAGAGGAAGTCAGATCGCCATTTGGCAAACGAAGTTCGTTCACTCGGAAATCCAAGGATTTTGTTCAACCGACTGACTTCACTGGAGCTGGAAACATTTGTACAAAGGTTTTTCCAGCCGGGTCATTCAGCAGACCGAAGAACTTTCCTTTGGGCCTTGCGAGCCGACCTGAAAGCCTCCGAACCAGCCAAACGTCGTCTGTTACATTACAACTCTTTCTACATTGTTTCCTGAGTTTCGCCAGATCAGAGTTCCACCAAGGGGTTCCTCTTGTGATCTTCTCAGACCGTAGAGGGCATGCTTCTTCAAAAGCTTCCATGATGAAGGTCGTTGTAGTATCAACGGCATCATCTATATCACTCTGAGGCTGCAACCAAATCAGTATAAAGATCCCAGTTTGTTGATCGAGGATTCCTGAAACGCAATGTTTGCGAAGTAACATTTAAATGTTCAAAAAAGAAGTAGCGATGGTCAGATAAAGGTTCCTTATCTGACACATGCCAATTGGTCAGCTCGTGACTAATTCTGCTAGAGCAAAGCGTTATGTCTAACACTTCCTCTTTAGCAGATACCATGAAGGTCGGGCGGTTGCCTATGTTAAGTAATGCAAGATCTGTACTACTTAAGAACTTCATCAAACTGGAGACTCTCAAGTTGATGTCTGAGCTGCTCCAGATGATATGGTGAGCATTAGCATCACTGCCGGGAGGCCTTTTGAAGTGCAGTATGCAATGACTTGCTTGAAAGCATCCGTAGGAGATGGATCATCATGCGATAAATAAACCGAACAATAAACGTATTTCCTGTTGAGGTTTCCAACTGATACATCAATTGTGATAGCACATACATCTCTGGTGGTTAGTTCAGAGATGAGTGCAGCAACTATTGCGTTGTTGACAAGCACACAGGCTCGAGGCATGACACGCGAGTTTGCCATTTCATGTTTACTGAAAGTGGCAAACACCGGGTTCACAAGAATTCCTAGCTAGACATTTCCCTTACGAAAGTAAGGCACCGACCGTCGGTGAGTAAGGTTCTTGTACCAATGTCAATTGGGCTGTACCATTTTGCATAAGTCTGCAAAGATTGATCGTTGCTGTTCTTTTATGCTGAAGATTGATCTGAGCTATCCTTACCGTAGCCACTACCCAAACTAGGTAAGATTAAACTCTTCGCAACAACAGCACAACAAAGAACAGCAACAACAAACCCAGATCGATTGGAAAACGCCAAAGGCGAGGATACACAGAATACACTGTGTAAACCGCATAATGCGAAACCATATAGGTGAAAATTTAAACTAATTAACAGCATCTTCATAACCCTGCCCTTATTTAGCCTTTAGGGGGGCCGTGCACCGCCCCCCCTACCGTTGGCCATTAGACATATTTTTTTTAAATCAAGCCAACTCAAAGATTATCAGAGTTCCAGAAAAAAATTCTAAAAAAATAAACTATTCGAATGGTTAAGGTTTTTATCCACAATTATCAAACCTTTTTAACTCAAGAACCACAGGAAATTTCGCCAAGTATTTCTTCAAGAGAACCACTTCAATCTTATCATAATTTTTTTTTCAAAACACAGGCTTGGTTGCATGGCAAAATTCTGTGATGTTTATTTAAGGAATACAAAAACAGCATGCCAAATTTTCCAGATATGCCGGAACCGTTTGAGGTAGAGAAAAAGAAGGACTTTGTAGAACTATATACTGCTATATAATGCAGTTATGTGCTACTGCTACACGAATTTTCATTAGTATTCAATTCAAACAAACGTCATTTTACGAGAAAAATACCTGGGATTTCTTTACGAATTCTTTCAACGACACCTTCAGAAATTCCTGTATGCATTTATTCAGGAACTCTTTCAGTGATTTTTTCAGAAATTCCACAAGGCACTTCTCCAGGAGTTTCTCCTTCGTGAATTCTTCCATGGGCATCTTGCATGATTCCGATAGTGGTTGTTTCGGGCTTCAAGAATTCCTCCCATGATTTCTTCAGAAATTTTTACAGATACTTTTGTAAGGATGCATGAACGAATTCCTCCAGGATTTTTTCCATAGCTTCCTTCAGTGATTCCATCATGGATTGCTCCGAGATTTTTTCAGGAATTCCTCTATGGGTTTCACCAGACATTCCACCGGGAATTTTTCCTGGGATATCTATAGAGGTTCCTCCAGTGATTGTTCCAGTGCTTTTTTCGAGGGTTCCTCCAGGGATCCCCAAAGGAATGTCAACAGAAATTGTTTCAGGTATTTTTGAAAGTGTTCCTTCAGAGATTTCTTCAAGGATTACTCCATATATTTCTTCCAGAATTCCACTAGACATTGCTCCAATAATTCAATCTGGAAAAATTCGAAGTATTTCAGCAGGAATATCTTCCAGAAACCCTTACAGGAAAGTTTACCAGAGATTAGCTAAAAATTTTTCCAGGAGTTCCTTAACCCTCTAATTCCCAAATTTTTGATTTTGATCTAAATATCATTTTTCGTCATCTAAAATCGATTTAAACATATTTTGGAAGATGATTCTTTTTAATTCTCGATTTCGTGAATTTCAGTTTTTGATTTTTCTAATTTTTATTTTTGAACATCCCCAAAGTTTTATATTTTTCCTGGAAGCCTATTTGGGGTACGGATTTTTTGAGATGAAAACATTTTGAGATTTTATGATTGTTGTTGAAATATTTTTATTTTAAATTTTTTTCATAGAAAATTTTATTTTCCATGTAATTTTAAGGAAAATAATTTTAGAGTGTATTCGATTCTCTTAAACTATAAAACTAGGATAGAATGATTTGGGAAAAATTTAAAATATGTTAATTGCAGTGATTAAATGCAAATAAACAATGACTTCTAGAAGGTGACTAAAACATCAATTTTTCAATGATTTTTAAAAAACGTAAATACGCTTTATAATACACCAAAAACCATTTTGAGACATACAAAACAGTCCTAAATATCAGCCAAAAATATAAAAAAATAGATTCTTCACGAGACAAAAATTACAAAAATGCTCAAACTATACCCCGTCTAAAGGCGGTATTGGGTATTAGAGGGTTAAAGCATTGTACAAAAAATTATTTTTGGAGTTCATCCAATGATTCCAACAATAATTCGTCCAAAATTATCGCAGACATGGAATCCATCATATTCTTTTTCCTACAGAAATTCTTCCAGGGATGTGTAAAGAAAGCTTTCCTGGGATTTCCAAAGGAATTCCTCATGGGTTGCTTCCGGGATTCCACATGGCATTTCTTTAGGAATTCATTCTGGTTTTCCTTCAGGAATGCCTGCAGAGAATCACCCGGGAATTTCTTCTAAGTTTATTTCAGGAACAACTCCAGGGATTATTTTTAAAATTCCTCCAAGGATTATTCACTTTTTTAGAATTCCTTCAGGAGTTCCTCTTGGAATTCTTTCAGGAACTCCTCCAGAAATTAATCAAGTACTTCCTCCAGGGACTGTTTAGAGATTTCCTTAGGAATTGCTTCCGGGATTCCTCTTGGGGTTTCTTCAGGAACTCCTGCAGGGATTCCTTAAAGAGTTCCTCCACTAACTCTTCTTAGAATTCCTGCAGGATTTCTCAAGGATTCCATCTGCAATTTCAATTATTCCTGGGATTCCTCCAGAAATTTCTCAAGGAATTTCTTCAGAGATTTCTCCAGGAATTATTCCAGAGATTCCTTCAGAAATGCCTCTAGAGAATCCTCTAGATATTCCTCCAGGAATTCTTCTAGAGACTCCTCCAGAAGTGTTTCTAGAGATTCCTCCGGTAATCCCTACCGGCATTCCTCTAGGATATCCTCCATGGATTCCTCCAAGAATTTCTGCAGGGCAAAACTCGAAAATTCCTTCTGTGTTTCTTTCTGGAACAACATATTTTAAAAATTCCTCCAAAGAGCCTCCCATGAACTCTTCTTAAGATTCCTTCAGGAATCCCTCCTTGTATTCCTTAAGGAGCTCCTTCAGGAATTAATCCAGTACTTCCTTCTGGGACTGTTTAGAGATTCCTTTGGGAATTCCTCATGAAATTGCTTCCGGGATTCCTTCTGAAGTTTCTTCAGGAACTCTTCTGAGGATTCCTCTAGAATTTCTGAAAGAATTCCATCTACGATTTCTTCAGGAATTATTCCTGGTATTCCTCTACGAATTCCTTAAGAGGTTTATCCACTTATTTCTTCAGGAATAGGAATATTTCCAGGGATTTCTCTAAAAATTCCTGCAGGAATTTCTCTAAAAAAATCCTCCAGGAATTCATCTAGAGATTCCTACATAAATTCCGCCAGAAATTCCTCTATTAGGCGCTGTCCATAAACTACGTAGACTTTTTTCGGCCATCTCAGACCCCCCCCCCTCCCCCCTCGTAGACTTTTGTTCATAAAAAATTTTCGAAATTTGTATGGAGCGTAGACTTTGGCCAGACCCCCCCGTCCCCCCCTAAGAGTCTACGTAGTTTATGGACAGGCCCTTATATCTTCCAGGGATCCCCCTCCAAGTAATGGCTTCCGTGATTCTTCCAAAAAAATCACGAGGAATTCCTACAGAAATTTATCCAGGAAATCTTCAAGGACTTCTACAGGAATTGCTTCAGGAATTGCTTTCTCCTGAAAATTCACCAGGAACCAATCAAGGAGCTCCATCATAAATTGTGTCAGCAAATCATCCAGGAATTTCTCCAGGAAATTCTTCATAAGTTCTTCCAGGATTATCTCTAGGAATACCTTCTAGAATTTTTTCAGGAATTCCTTCAAGAATTCTTCCAGATTTTTGTCCAGTTATTGCTGCATGAGTTCCTCTAGGAATTCCGCTAAAAATACTTCAATGAACTTCTTCAGGGATTTTTCCAGGAATTTCTCTATGAATTTCTCCAAGGATTCTCCTAGGGATTCCTTCAATAATTCCTTTGATTTCTCCAGAAATTCCACCTGAAATTCCGCTAGAAATTTCTCCAGGAATTTCTCTAGGTACTTTTCAGAAATAGAGAAAAACAGAAAAAGAAATAGAAAACTTCCAGAATTCCTCTAGAAATTTTTCTAGAAATTCCTCCAGGAATTTCTAAGGGGATTTTTCAGAAATTTCTCTGGAATTACCCCAAGAACTTCTTTAGGAATTCCTCCAGCAATTTCTCCAGGAATTTTTCCAGAAAATCTTCTTGGGATTTTTTGAAGATATTCTTCCAGGAAATTCTCCAGGAATAATTTCAGGAGATTCCTCCAGAAGTTCCTTTAAGGATTCTTCCAGCGGGTCCTCTAGGGATTTCTTCAGAAATTCTTCCAGGAATATATTCAGCAATTTTTCAGGGATGCCTCCAGGTAGTCCTCTAGAGATTCCTTCAGGGATTTCTTCACAAATTTCTTCAAGGATTCCCCCAGGGATTCCTTCAGAAATTCCTCAGAAAATTTATTTATGAATTCCTCCAGAAATTCCGCTAGAAATTCTAATAGGATTTTCTCAAGGGATTTTTTCAGAAATATAAAAATAATAGTAATCTCCCAGAATTTTACTAGAGATTTCTAAAGAAATGAAAAGAAAGAAAGAAATGTATCCAGTAATTATTTCAAGAATTCCTCTAGAAATTACTCCAGAAATTTCATCATGGCTTTCTCCAGCAATTCCCACAGGAAAACCTCTACGAATTCATCCAAGCAATCCTGCAGGAATTTCTTCACAAATTTCTTCAAGGATTCCCCAGGGACTCCTTCAGGAAGCCCTTCGAGGATTTCTCCACAGTGGCGTAGCTAGGAATTTGGGGGCCCGGTGCGGAACCGAAATTGAGGCCCCCATATATTCCTTTGTGAATTTCTTCGGGGAATTCTGCAAGGATACATCCCGTAATTCCATCAATGAGCGTAATATTTTTCTGAGAAAATTTGTCGAAAAAATGTTGACCATTTTATTTAGAAAGGCACCAAGTAATCCTTTAGCAGTTCCTTTCAAGATTTCTTTACCATTTTCTTTAAGAAATATTTTCTGAAGGATAATTTATTTTCATGATTCTTTTAAGTGGTTAATTGCAAAGGCTTCATCGAGTAATTTTCCAAATATTTGTTCAGGAAGTCCACCTTGGATTCTATCAATAATATGTATATGGATTCATCTATAAGATCCCCCCAAGAACTCCTGAGAAATTCCAGAAAAAAATCACTACAAATTCTCCAATGATTGTTTCGGAACCAGATATTCTTCCTGGTATATTTCTATAAATTACAGCGGAATTCCGCCGGATGAAGAGAAGTTCTTCTAGAATTTTTCCATGTTATTTTTTAGGCGATCCTATAAATATTCGTTTAATGATTTTACTACTTTAGTCAAGTATATCTCCACACATTTCTCAATTATTCCTTTACATAGTTGTTTCAGAAAAACTCCAAGATTTTATCTTGTTCTGGAATTCCTCCAACGAATTCTTTAATATTTATCTACTCTAGGATTTTCCCCAAGCATTCCTCTGGGAAATCTGCTACCTAAAAAATTCTTTAGCGATTTTTTATATGATTCCTTTCAAATTCTTTCGAGAAATCTTTTGAAAAATCTTTCTAAGTTTTCATCAAGCAACTCAGTCAAGAATTTCCCTAGGATTTAGTAATTATTTCTCCAAAAAATCTTTCAAAAAATTCTCTGAGGTTTCCTGGTACGGTCAACGTGTCCTTAATAATCTTACGATCCCAAATTCATCCTGTTAGAATACAAAGCGATTACGACACTGATCGATCACGCAATTTTTTTTACCATTCGTGCTTCGTCTCACAAAAATGCAAAAAATAAGAAACAAAACAAAACGCGCTTTATTTTTTGTCTTGCGTACGATGAAAATGGGATGAGCTATATGCTTAGACGAAACTGGAAGCATTTCCTCACTTTTTGGTTTTTGGTTTTTTATTAAATAACGAAGCAATTTTGAACGAAATTTCACAAAAAAATGGTTTTTGCAAAAATGGAAAACAAAATTCAGAAGATACCATGTGCACGAAAACCGATTTTGAAAATATGGCTTCGTTGTTTAATAAAAAATCAAAAACCGAAAAAAAATGAGAAAATGCTTCCAGTTTCGCCTTGAATATTAAAGGAGCAGATACCCTATCATCTCAAATTTCATAATTTCTTCAGAAGTTTCTCCAATGATTCCTCCTAAAACATTTTTGTCAATTTCTTCAGGAATTCTTCAAAAATGTCTTGAAGCATCCTTTAAGTGATTAATTCAAATCATAGAGGATATTCATCGGAAAATTTTTCAGGAATCGCTTCATAATTATAATTGGATTTTTTCCAAGGATTTCTTAAATATTTCTTCAAAAAAAATTCTTTAAAATTCTTCAAAGATTCTTTCAGAATTTCTTCAAGGGTCCGATACCTAATCGGATGAAGCATTCCTTGCATAATTATAATATTTTTTCTTAGAATTCTACCGATGATTACTTTTGGGATTTTTTCAGAGATCGCTTAAGGAACTCTAACTAAGTTTTATTCGAAATTCCAAAGGAATTCCTTCAAAGAGTCCTTTAGGAAATCCTGCCAAATTCCCTTAGAAATTTTTCTAAAGTTTTCATTAGTAGTTCGTTCAATTAATTCACTTGTGATTTATCCATAGATTCGTTTAGAATTCAATACAATTTTCTTCTAAATTTCTTAAATTGATTTCATTAATTCATTTTTAAGCTGATTTTCCCAGGTATTTTACGAATTATTTATAGGTATAAATTTTTTCGAAGATTCTTATACAAATTATTCCAAGATATTCTATAAGAATTCCTCCGGAGGATCTTTTAAGTGTTTTTGATAGAAAAGCTCTAGAAATTTCTCCAATTGGCCTCTCAAGGATTCAAGAATTCCTTTAATGAATACTATAGAAATCCTTTTAAAAAAATGTAAGGAATCTTTCAAGAATTTCACAAAAAAAAATCCTCCAAGAAATGCTACTGCAATTCCTTTAAACATTTTAGGAATTGCTTTGTGATTTTTCCTGGAAATTGTTTGTGAACTTCTTTGGTTCTTCTTCTTCTTCTTTCTGGCTCGAAGCTCCAATTGGAGCTTGGCCTGCTTCTCTTCAACTTTGTGTTCCTTGAGCACTTTCACAGTTATTAACTGAAGGGCTTTCTTTGCCTGCCATTACATGAATTCGTATATTGCCAGGCAAGTACAATGATACACTACGCCCTTCACTTCTCTGGTAATCACCTTATTTTTTTTTGGAAATTCCTAAGGTCATTCTAATGAGATTTTTTTCGACCGTTCCGTTGTAAATTCTTGGTTTTGTTTTTAAATTCGCGGGAGTGTATCTCATAGAACTACAATAGTGACAATAGACTGAACTCCGTAAGGAATTATCAAAAGAAATATTCAGGAGAATTTTCTGAGGACTTTTAAACAATTTACAAACGAATTAACTATAGAATTTTCAAAGTACCTCCCGGATGAATTTCTAAAGTATTATTAAAATAATTACAAAAGCAATTGTTAGGTATATTAGCAAAGGGACTGCTGGTGAAACTTCCAAAGAAATTGTTCAAAGAAATCCCGTAGGAGTTGCCTTATAAATTTGCGAAGCAATTGCCCAAAGAATTTCGAAAACTTAAACCGTAGATATTTTCAAAAATAAAAACCAAAATTTATTTCGAACTAAATTGCCGAAAAATTTCCATAAGAGTTACCGAACCGAATCCTGAAGAAATTGCCGAAATAGTTTAAAAATATCAAAGAAAACCCCTTAATCTTAGCTTAGATTAGCTTAGCTTAGACTGACTGCATATATCTATGGTTGCTACTCCGTGATTGACCCAAACCAATGACAGTTGCACAATGAATCAACTGACTAATTGACTGGGAGTGGTCAAAATTCTCACTGTGCACGCTTCAGAGACTCAATTTAACGGTACAATAACGGCGCCGGCCACGTCCTTGCAGTCAGGTTGGAAGAGGGAAGAAATATTAGTATCAACCTTTGTTATGTGAAAGTTGGCGTTTACCGCACGTCTCCACCAAAGGTTGAAGGAAGGGTTGATGGTTAGTAGGGAAGGTATCGTTGGGTCTGGATTCACTTTGATAAGTAATATGACCTTTTGTATTTGAATCATGCCATGCAGACTGTCGCGCTATTTTTTGCTTCACGCCGTAAGCAAACAATCAATCACCCACGTTGGGTGATTGTTCAATATTAACTAAAAACCACGCAACAAAACATACAAACTGATTCGCTATTGTTCGCTTCACGCGGGAAGCAAACAATCGACCACCCGTACGGGTGGTCGCTCAGTGTTTACTACATGAGACGTAACAAAAACCTCTCCGGCACACGCGAATGGTATTACGACGAAAAACAACAAAAACTGAATTGCATTCAGCAGCACCGGCTTCCACACGACCGAACCACACAAAGGGAACTCCAAAGAAAACCCCTTAATCTTATAGGAATAACAATTACAAAAAGGATTTGTCGAAAACTTCGCCAAATGTTATATGAAAGATTTTCATAGGATTATTCACAGGAAATTCACCGAATGAATTTCAAAAGTCGGTATATGCCATATGAATTATTCTATCAAATCCCGTAATCCCGCAATCCCGGAAGAGTATTGAAGTTATTCCCAAAGTAATTACCAGAGGATTTTTCAAATAAATGGTCGAAAAATAAACCAGTGAGCAGTGGCAGACAGAATTTTCAAAGAAATTTCCGTAGAAGAAAAATCTGATGAAGTTCGCAAAGCCATTGCTGAAGCATTGTCAGGAATGATTTAAAGAACTTTTTGAAAGAATTGCCATACAATTTCTCAAAAGAGTTGCGGCAGAAATTTTCAATGAAACCAAAAAGAAAATCGGGTTAAGTACTGTTCCTTTCAGTTCCACTAAGAAATTGCATCCTTTGACAGATACGTATTTCGACCTCAACTGTAAGGTCGTCTTCAGTGTATTGCACTTGACTCGACAAGGTGACGTATCTTGACAAGTACACAACACTGAAGACGACCTTACAGTTGAGGTCGAAATACGTATCTGTCAAAGGTTGCAATTTCTTAGTGGAATCAAAAGGAACAGTACTTAACCCGATTTTCTTTTTACTTACAGGTATTACACTATCAAGCCCAGGTTCATCATCATCCTCTGACGGAGTTCCTTGGAAAAAAAATTACCAAAGGAATTGCGAACTCAATTTTCAATTAGCTGTGACAATTTCCACAAGAATTGTCAAAGAAAATTTTCAAATATAATGAAATTAGAAAAAAATACTTAAGGAGTTTCCGAAGGAAATTTTCAAAGTAATTACCGAAGGGATTTCCAAATAAATTTTCAAAGATATTCCTTACAGAATTGTTGAACGGATTTCCAAAGTAATCACTGTAAAATATCCAAAAGAAATTTCCGAAGAAATACTTCTGACATTCAAATAAAAAAATGTTATAATTCTTTCAAGAGTTCTAACAGAAATTCCACCAAGAAATCCTACTGGTATTCCTTCAATGAATCCTTTGAGTATTCTTTCAAGGTTTTCATCTGGAATGTTGCTATTGACACCTTTAAAGATCTCTTTAGCGATAACACCTATTTCGTCCCGATTTCCTTGGCGAAACTTCTAAGAAATTTTTCTAATGATTTCATCAAGCATTTGTTTCAAATGAGGAACTCCTTTTTGGATATCTTTTACGATTCATCTAGGCATTTCTTCAAGAACTTCTTTTCAAATTCCTTCAAGATTTTCTTCGAAAGTTGCTACATCGATTGCTTCGGAAACTCCTCCAAGCGTTTCTGTAGGTATTTCTTTAGTAACATGTATTCTCAAAAATTCCATAAAGAGTCTCTTAGGCGTAAGCTCTTTCCATGAGAAATCCTTTAGAAATTATTTCAAGACTATTTTTTAAAGAAATTTCTTAAAGGGTTCTTTTTGCAATGTTTTCTTGATGTCCTTTCAATGAATTCTTACAAATTAGTTTAAGCATTTCTTTAGTTCTTCAGAAATCCTTCCAATAATTTATGTAGGAAATCATCCAAAGATTCCTTGCGCAACTTTTTGCAAATCCTCATATACAATTCGTTAAAGAATCCTTCAAGTAATTCAAGTAAGGATTTATTCTTTTTCTCCTTTAGGGATTTCTCAGATTTTAAAATTTTAATTCAGATAATCTTACAAGGATGAACACATTCATCTCCAAAAGATTCTTGCAAAAAAATGCTCAGGGGGTCTTACGGAAATTTATCCAAGGAAGTCTAATAGAAATCTTTTGAAGATTGTTTTATTGAATCAAAGATTTCGAGTGGAATATTTTGGGGTATCCGCCATTGATTTCTTTGAGAGATAATCTAGGCATTTCATAATTTATTCTACCAAAAATCCCTTTGGTTTAAAGATTTCTTCAGGAATCTTTTAAGCAATTTCTCAAAGTACTTCTAGCACTTCTTGTACTACTGCATAATACTGAATCTCAAAAATCTTCAAAAATCTTATCGAAGATACCTCCACAAGCAACCCAATGAATATTCCTGAATACATCTTATAAATAAGATTCTTCAAGGTCTCCTTTAGAAATTCTTCCAAAATTCCGATAGAAAACCTCCCAAGGATCCATTCAGGTATGGCTCCAAGCATAATCTCAGAAACTCATCAAAAAAATTTCCATGGGGAGCTCTAGCAAGATTCCTTCTTGGAGAAATCTCTAAAAGAATCCTTAGAGAAATTCCTTAAGATTCATCTAAAGGACTCGTTGAAGGACTTCTTGACATAATCCTTATGAAGGAAACCGAAGAGGTATTCCTAAAGGAATGCTTGAAGAAATTCCTAAAAAAACTCAAAAGATTTCCTGAAGGATTCCTTGATAAATTTCTGAAAAAAATCACGAAGAAATGCTTTGAGGTGATCCTTAAGGATTCTTAAGTATTCTTAAATCAATGCTTGCAAGAATTTCTGAAGCAATCTCTAAATAAAGTTCTGAAGTAATTCTTAGGCCTTAAAAATTTTAAAACTCGCCATACAAAATAAAACAGCATTGCGAACGGTCTTAGTGATTTTTTTGTAGACATCTTTGAAGTAACTGTTAGATAAATCGTTAAACATATCCCGTAGGCAAGGTGAATTTACCTTGCCCGGAGGAATTCTCGCAGAAACCCTTCAAGGAATACTTGGAATACGCTGAGCGAGCAACAAAAAATCGACAAACTATTAGTATTACGGTTTTGACGTAATATTACATGTAACATGTAATTTTCATAAATGGGGCCCCTGAATTTCAGCTGCTAAATTCAATCTAAGTCAAAAGTCCTGTGTTTGGTCCTGTGGTTAGAATATTAGGGAGGTTAACACAATTCTCACGGATTTTACTTCCATATCGGTACTGAATTTCGTGAAATTCAATTTTGATTTCAAACATATTTTTTCCTGTAATTTCGAGGCCCCTGTAGGTACATAGAGTAATTATCAAACTAGTTGAAAGTAAATTAACAAAACTTCTTGAATAAATGGTGTTATCTACAATTGTTAAATAGTGGACTTCAAATAAGCCATCTGTGTGTCCCATTCCAAAAACCCTTGATAATTACGAAGGGGCCCCTTCATAACTATCAGCAGACCTGCAAAGTATTGAACATATACGTAGGAAACTTTCGCTATTTAAAGAACTTTATTCAAACTAGTGTAAGAAACCTTCCCTGATTTGGAGGCCCCCTGAATTCGGGGGCCCGGTGCGGACCGCACCCTCCGCCCCCCCCTTGCTACGCCACTGTTTCTCCAGGAATTCCACCATAAATTCCGCTAGAAATTCCTCCAGGAATTCCTTTTTTTTTCAGAAATAGAAAAATAATAGAAATAGAAATCTCCCAGAAATTAATCCAAGAGTTCCCATGAGGTTCCTCCAGCAATTCTCGCAGGAATACCTCTAGGAATTCCTCCAGGCTCTCCTCCAGGAGCTTCTTCAGAATCTTTTCTAGGTATTCCTCTAGAAAACACCCCAGAAATTGCTCCAGGAAGGGTTCCTAGGTATCCTTCAGAGACTAAGTCAGCAATTCCTCCAGGAGTTTCTTCACGAAATCCAATGATTATCCATGAATTCTATCACGATTTTTTCCGGGTTTCCTCCAGGAATTCATCCAGAGATTTATCCAGGAATTACTTCAGGGTTTTCTTTACGAATTTCTCCAGGGATATTGACAGAGATTCCTCCAAGGAATCCTTGAGGAATTCCTCCAAGAGTTCTTCCAGGAATTGCTCCTGCAATTTCTCATGGGTTTCTTTTTTCAGAAATTTCCCCAGCAATTCCTCCCAGAATTCCTCTGGAGATTTCTCTAGGAATTCCTTCAGGTTTTTTTTTCAGGGATTGCTCCAAGAATTCATCCAAGAAATTAATCTAGGAATTCGTGCTGGGTCTCATCCAACAATTCTTCCAGGAATTACGCCAGAAATATGTTCAGAAGTTTCTCCAGGCATTTATCCAGGATTCACCCTAACGATTTTCCTAGGAATTGTTTCAGCGATTCCTTCAGCAATTCCTTCAGGGATTTCTCCATGAATTCCTCAAAGGGTTCCTGCTGACGTTTCTCTAAAAAATCCTCTAGGGGAATTCCTCCAGGGCATAACGTTTGGCATAACGCTGTTTGGCATAATGTCATTTGGCATAAAGGCCGTTTGGCATAATGGCCATTTGACATAATGCCGTTTGTCATAATACGAAGAACAGCCTTCTTGGTAAGAATGTGCATAATCATTGTTATGCCAAATGGCCATTATGCCAAATGGTCGTTACGCCAAATGGCCGTTATGCCAAATGGTTTTTATGCCAAATGGCATTATTCCAAACGGCGTTATGCCAAACGGCGTTATGCCAAATGGGGTAGAGCCTCCTCCAGGCAGGAATTGCTCCAGGGATTCATCCAGGTGTTTCTTTAGGGATTTATCCAGAATATCTTCTAAGGATTGCTCCATAAATTCCTCAAATGATTACTTCAGAAATTCCTCTCAGGCTCTCTTCAAAAATTCATTCAGGAGTTCTTTCGAAAATTTCATTAATCTTTCAATCATCTTTTCAGGAATGTACCCAAGAACTCCTCCAGGATTACCTGATGAGTTTTAAATTAGTTCAAGAATTTCTGGAGGAATGCCTCCAGTGAATAGTATTGGAAGATAATTTTATGACTCAAACAGGAACCATAAAAATTCTAGGCTAGTCCTCAAAAGAGTTCGTAATTTCCAAAAGAGTTCAGCTATAATTTCCTATGAATGTATTGTAGACATTATCAAGTAAAAAAATCAGAGCAAAATAATGCACGAGTGAATAAAAATCCTTAATATTCAAGAAATTGATTACCGCTACTAGCACCACGTTGATTTATATAGATCAGACGAGATTTTTTTTTCAACGTATTGCACAAAATACAACTGCTGCAAGGGTTTAATAATGCTTTTACAATATAATGTTATTATATTCAATTTCATCGTATTGCGTTTAGTTATAAAAGCTAGTATATACAAATTTGCTAAGGGTGCTTACCCCCGCCCCCCTGACCACTAAGCTGGCCACGCCCTTGAGTGTACTTATTGAAACTATTCAAACATTCTTCTGAATTACATAACATAGAAATAACATCGAGTGTGTTCAATTTCTATTGCATCTCTTAAAAGATTTCAGGTTTTTTTTCCTCATCATACAAACGCGGTCCACCCTAGGCTTGAGTCTCTGCTGCTTTTGTGGCAAACGAAAACGCGATAGCAGCGGCGCGCCTGCGTACTGCGATATACCACATTCAAATTAAGAAATTCATTTGATTGAATCTTAGTGCGCTGTTTGAGGGTTCGTTTAAATATTACGTAACGCTATGGGGAGAGGGAAGGGGTCTAGCACTGTGTTACGGTTCTTACAAAATTTAAAAATCTTACTTACAAAAGTTGTTACGTGGAAGAGGGAGGGGGTATAAAATTGTGAAATTTTGCGTTACGTAATATTTGAATGAATCCTTGAATGATTGTTTTACACATTAGGGACATCTGGGGCAAAACGCACTCCCTTATTTTTCCGGGAATTTTAAGACTTGGAGCTTTGAAAATTGTCAGTCTAATAGAACATCGTAACTCCACAGACAAACAGGCATAACACTGGCGACATTTCCATTGACCATGCTCTGACCGATCATTCTAAATCTTCTAAGTGGCGACCTTCACACCCAGAGGCGCGCGCATCGTTTTTCTGTATCTATTGCGGCAAAACGCACCTCTAGAACACAAGCTGTAACAATCTCTAGATACTACTATAAGTAGTCGCAAACAAAACTGTGGTCTTTCGCCTTTAAAGCACAGACAATGTGCATTTTCTTTAAAAAGAGAAAAGTTTTCTAAATTCGACGGTGTATCTTTCCCCATTGCATTTTTGTGGCTGAAAATTCATGCCCTTAAAACTGAAGGTATGTCTTTTTATTGGCCTATTGACGCATTTTTTCTAATTGGTGCATATTACCCCTGAATCCCCTACATGATCAGTCTTATTTTTGCAGTGATAAAAATACCACAAAAATCCCCTCACTGCTCTACCCATAGGTGATGGTGCCTTTCTCGTGCGGTCATAAAATTATTCAACAGAACTTAATTGATATCCTCAGAAAGAATGAACGCAGTTAGGAGCAAGAATTGATAAGTGGTATTTTTTCAAGGCTGCTTTCTGGTGTGTTTCATCCCTCTCAGTACTTGTTAAGGCGATCTAATTGTTTCCAATTGGTTTGTTTCAAAATGCGTGGTGATATGGTGCTAAAACAGTGCAAATAGCAATTAGCAGCGCTGTCTTGGTGAAAACAGAGCTGATTCTCGAGGTTTCCAAAATTCAGCGCCCGCTGTACCGGTACGACTCCATGAAAATGACTTCAATATTGCACCTTATTCACGTTATTTGGATGATTTTTCCAAATCTTTATGATAGTTTTTGGTAAGAGAATGAAAAACCGACTAGTTTAAGTCGCTTCTCTCATGTACAACACTTCCGGTGAAGGGACATGCAATCAGTCTAAGTTGTTGTCAGCACAAGAAACATTTATAATATTTTGACGATGTCTCAACAAACAGGAACTCCCCATAATTTAAATATTGTATACAATGACAATTTTGGGCATTTTTTTTTAATTATCGTACAAATTGGGCCGAAGGGTCTCAGATTTTCATGAAACTTTTTACACAGGCTGGGCTCATGAATATATGAACAAAAAAATTGAGAAAAATTCAGGGTCGCCTATTTTCCCGGAAAACTCAGGTGGAAATTCTTTGTTTTCCCCTGACACTACTTTGAAAAATCATAAATCAAGAACGAAGCATCATAGAAACGAAGTTTTTTAGGAAATGAAAGCAAATTTTCTCAATTAAAAAAAAAATATGAATTGGAAAAAGTTTTCCACAAAATTTTCCTCGAATAGAAAAGCCGGAAAACAATGCCCAAAATCATGGAAAATGTTCAAAAAAATATTTTTGAGAAGGTTATTTCATAAGCTTTACCCACTGAAATTTTTGGAATGCACTTTTTTACGTTTTTGAGTTATGGCCAAAAATGTATCATATAAGCCTTTTCTTTGAAAAATTATAACTCAATAACGAAAATGAAAGCAAATTTTCTCAGGAATAAAAAAAAATATGAAGTGGAAAAAGTATTCCATAAAATTTTCCACCGTTGAGAAAATTCAAAAAGAAAAGCCGGAAAACAATGCCCGAACTCGCGGAATATTTTCAAAAAAATATTTTTGAGAAGGTAATTTCATAAGCTTAAATCACTGAAATTTTTGGAATGGACTTTTTTTTTTCTTTCTTGAGTTATGGTCAATTTTGTGAAAAATAACCATGTACGCAAATATTATATGGTCATTTTTCACATAATTGGCCATAACTCAAGAACGAAAAACAAGTGCATTCCAAAAATTTCAGCTATCAAAGCTCATGAAACTACCTCCTCAAAAATATTTTTATGAAAATTTCCCGCGAGTTTGGGCATAGTTTTTCCGGTTTTTCTTCATGAATTTCCTCAACAGTGGAAAATTTTTGTCTTTTCATATTTTTTTCGATTCCTGCGAAAATTTGCTTTCATTTTCTAAAAAAAATGTTTCTACGATGCTTCGTTCTTGAGTTATGATTTTTCAAAGAAAAGGCTTATATGACACATATTGACATTTTTCAACAAAATTGGCCATAACTCAAAAAGTACATTCTAAAAATTTCAGCGATTAAAGCTTATGGTATAACCTTCTCAAAAATATTTTTTGGGCATTGTTTTTCCGGCTTTTCTTTACGAATTTTCTCAACTGTGGAAAATTTTGTGAAAAACTCTTTCCAGTTCATATATTTTTTGGATTTCTGACAAAATTTGCTTTCATTCTCTAAAAAAAACTTTCTTTCTATGATGGTTCGTTCTTGAGTTATGATTTTTCAAAGTAAGTATGTAGTAGTGCCAGGGGAAAACAAAGAATTGCCACCTGAGTTTTCCGGAAAAATAGGCGACCCTGAATTTTTCTCATTTTTTTTTTGTAAATCCATGAGCCCTGCCTGTGGAAAGAGTTTCATGAAAATCTGAGACCCTTCGGCCCAATCCCGTACGGTAATAAAAAATGCCCTTTTGCCACACCTCAAAACAAAACATAACAATCTCGAATAACAACTTCTGCCTACCAAAATCTATTTTTTTAAACTCCGCAAAAATTCCTTCAAAATTTTCCACAAAAAATGCCTTAAAATATATTCTTTTCATATAATTATAGTTAGAATATTCTCCACAATTTCCTCAAGGAAACCCGTCAGAAATTTCCGTTTTTTCTGAAATTGTTTGCAGGAATTCCTTAAATGATTTCATAAAAAAAAAACCCCAAATATTCTACATGATCTCTCTTAAGAATGAATTCTTTTAAACATCTTCAGGAATTCATCCAGATATTATTTTTGAAATTACTTCAATATACAGGGGATACTCAAAATAACTGGGACAGGCAAAATTTTCACTTTACAAAAAATGTTCAACTCGCTGTAACTTTTCGAAAAGGGCATCAAATATTCTCAAATTTTTCCTGTAAGCTCATCAACTAGTTGTGTATCAGTGGTCAAAATTTGGGAAGGATCGGGACATTCTACACAAAGTTATAAAGGTTCTAGAAAAAGGTATAATTTTCCGATAGCCAATTTTGAGCTGTTATATCTCCGGATTCAATGAACCGAATGCAATGAAATTTTGATCATTTATGACTTAAATAATGAACTTTGAAAAACAGTTGACTTAATTTGAAATTATTAATAAGAAAAAAAGTTATGGCGATTTCATTTATTCCATGGTTTTTCAGTAAATTTTTCTATTTTTCATATGCATCCCATTACTTTTTCAATTTAATGAAGGCTATTTGGTTGCTTTTCTTTGAAACATAAATATATTCACTTCAATTAGAGGGAATTTAAATGAACTATAATTACTATCTCGAATTTTGAAACGATGATGGAGTTTTGAAAAAAATTGTGTTATATTAGAAAAATAATCTAATCGAAATAATTTTCTTTCATGTGAAGAATTTTAAGTTTAGTCAAATGTTTTTAATAGCTCATTATATGAGTCATAAATGATCAAAATTTCATTGCATTCGGTTCATTGAATCCGGAGATATAACAGCTCAAAATTGGCTATCGGAAAATTATACCTTTTTCTAGAATCTTTATAACTTTGTGTAGAATGGCCCGATCCTTCCCAAATTTTGACCACTAATGCACAACTAGTTGATGAACTTACAGTAAAAATTTGAGAACAGTGCTGGGAAAAATCACGAAGTTCATTCGACGGAGTCAAAACTATTCAAATCACAGCTACCCATGGTTGCGAATGCAAAAGCGTTCGCTACCGTAGTCTAGTTTGTTGAATTTCATTAGAAACCCTATGTTGCTACGGTAGTTCGCTACAGTAGATCGCTATGTCGCTGGGGTTTTCTAATCGGATTGGAGTATTCAAGGACAATGTTGGGAACAAGGCTTTGGAATGATTAGGTTTCTGGTTGGGCGTCGCTGGATCAATCAGCCGGGTTCCTGGGGGAGACGATTGGAGGAACGTTGCCTTGACGGATTGATGGCAAGATTTTTTACTGCCAAAATCGGACGGGCAATCGGGGCGGACCTCTTGAGAAACGACGCTTAATGAACCCTCCTCGTTTCGGACAGGACAGACGTGTCTAACTTGCAGATTAAAACCGGCTTGTATGGGCTTGTGGCTTCTCAAGCAATTACAAAGTTAATTATTTTCCGATGATGGAATCAGAACAGTATGACATTTAAAAGTTTCAGATTTTTTATGTTGATGCTGGTAACCCAATGGAAACCTTTCTGAGGAGCGGTACACCGATCGGTGTGGGGTTTTCACTCTGTCGACACGGTGACGCTTTCTGGAATGGTGTTTTACATCTGAACCCAAAACAACTGACGCCATCAGTGATCTATTGTGCATATGCACTGCATAGAATATACTTTATTCTTTAGAACTGGGGGAGCCGTAAGCCGATTTGCTTTGTTTCCACACTATTACTCCGGCGTTCTGTGGAGCGGTGGCGCCATACGTCCACTTGAGAAGTGGATCCAGATAGTCTGCTCCTGCTGAATCAAGGATGTGGCCTACGAGAACCAAGGGCTTGATTCAAATGATTTACAGGATTTATACAGAAAGGCATGGACGGGATTTAGGGATCGTGTCCACAGGGAATGCTGTGCTTCGGGTATGATGGAAGATGATCCTAATAATGTGCACCAGTACGACAAATGAGTTTCAATGAAACTCATTCGGAGCTCCCGCGTTGTTGCTGCTACTGTAGCAACTTATTGGATCGCCTACTATACTGATTCAAAAAAAATTCTCCCGTATATGAAGAGGCAGCGATTCAATCATCAAATTCAAGCATACTACTGTTACCATTCCCAGCACTGTTTGAGAATATTTGATGCCCTTTTCGAAAAGTTACAGCGATTTGAACATTTCTTGAAAAGTGAAAATTTTACCAGTCCCAGTTATTTTGAGTATCCCCTGTACCTTATTCACGTTATTTGGATGATTTTTCCTAATCTTGAGTAGAGTTCTTTGGTAAAAGAATGAAAATCTGCCCAGTTGAACTTATTTCTCTCATGTGCAACACTTTCGATGATCGGCCATGCAATCAGTCTTAGTTATTTTTGCATCACAAGAAACATGTTTTTTTTTAACAATGTCTCAGAAAAAAAACTCTTCAAAATTTAAGAATAGTTTGCTTGACAGTTTTGCCACTCCTCAATACAAAATATAACAATCTCTAATAAAAATTTCTGCCTGTCATAATTCTTTTTTTTCTGGAATTATTTTAAAACGGGCAGAATTCTCTGCAAGAATTCCTTCAAAAATTTCTTTTGTATATATTCCTTTTTTCCGTAATTTTTATGATTCTTTTCACCTAAAACTGCCAAAACATGCCTTAAAACTTGATATTTTCATGCAAAAGTGTAGTTTTTGACGATTATTTGCAACGTTTTTCTCCAAACCAGATACTTAGCATCATTTTTAAGGATATGGAACACATTGGAGGATTTTGGCCTTTCTCGTACACTAAGTGTACTGAAAAGGCTATATGTTTACTCCAAAAATGACTTTTTGATAGAAGTCACGGAGGGTCGAGTCACATATACCAATCGACTCAGCTCGACGAATTGAGGTGATGTCTGTGTGTGTCTGTATGTACAGATGTGTGTATGTATGTGTACAAATAAACTCACATCAGTTTTTGGCAGTAAACCTCAACCGATTTTAATGACCGACAGTTCATTCGACGCGGCATCTGGCCCCGTTGTTTCCTATTGAAAATGGTTTGAATCGGTCCAGCCGTTCCAGAGTTATGGCCATTTAGGCGTTCCGGATCTGTACCTTTGGAAGGGGCCAGACATGAAAATGCATCAAACCCATGCATGCGACCCATCAAATCACGGCATTTACGATTAACTGATGAACGGTAAGCAGGAAAATAGTCTCAGACCATATCTGAACCTGTAGTGCTCCGGAACCGGTTCTGGGTGTCCCGCCGGAAGTGGCCAAATATCAAATTGAGCATAACCCATGCATGCGACACATCAAACAGCGGCTTTTTGTTGTGAACCTAGCAATTGGATCACAGCAACCCATAGTTTTAAAGTAGAGTTAAGAAGTTTTCTTTTACTTGTCATTCCCAATTAAACCTTCGATCAAGCAACACGTTATTCTTTCAAACCAAGTCCTACTTCACTTCTAACGGTTTACGGATCTCAAGAGGTTATGGGCGATAAGCATAAGGAAGCGGCCATCCATGGAATCCCTCAGTTCGCGGGAAATGGATACGATACCTGGAAATTCAGAGTCCAGGTGTACCTTGAAGCTTCTGGTGTGTGGGACGCGGTAGAAAAGGATGCTCCGGTGGAAGCGGCTGCGGCGACCAAGTTCCAAGAAATGGATCGTAAGGCCAAGTCGTTGCTGGTAAGCTTGATTGCGGATGAATACCTCGGATGTGTTCGGGAAAAGAAGACCTCAAAGGATATGGGGAGAGCCCTCGAAGAAACTTTCGCCAGGAAGTCGGCAGGAAGGCAGACCGTCATTAGGAAGCAGATTGCGCGCCTCCGTCTGCAGGAAGGTTCATCGCTTCGTGGACATCTGCTGCAGTTCGAGGACCTGATCCGGCAGCTTCGTGTGGCTGGCTCCAAGCTTGAGGAGAGTGATGTCTGTTCAGCACTGAGTCTCACCCTACCCGAATCGTTTGACCCGTTGATGACGGCGTTGGAGAATCTCCCGGAGGATGAGCTGACGTACGAACTGATGAAGACTCGGCTACTCAGTGAAGAATCCAAAAGGATGGACAGGATGCACAGTTTTGAAGAAAAACCGGCGGCGTTCATTGGAAAGAAGAAGCAGACGAAGGAAAAATTCATCGGAAAGTGTCACGCCTGCGGAAAGAAGGGCCACATGAAGCGAGACTGCAGGATGAACAAAGGTGATGTAAATCTGGCTTCCGGTTCCAAGTCGGTGGTGTTCATGGCGGACAGCGGTTCAGCTCAGCAAGAGAGCGACAGGAGCCTGGAATTTCTGCTGGATTCGGGTGCTAGCGAGCATCTAGTAAACTCGAAGAAACACTTTTCATCGCTGAAGGAGCTGGAACACAAGGTAATTATTAACGTGGCAAAGCATGGAGAATCTCTGGTCGCGAAGAAATCAGGCGTGATCAAGGGATTGAGTAACCGTGGAGTGATCATGGAAGCAAGAGATGTCCTGTTCGTGCCGTCCCACAATGGTCGGAAAAAGATAAAGTTCGGCCAAAACTCTTTTTATGTGTTTAATCGAAGTTATAGGTTGCCCAGATATGGTATATAGTGTTTTTAGTGTTTAAAAAAGGGTATTCAAAAATTACGTAATTTCAATAATTTCAAAAACAGTGAAAATCAGTAAACTCCATATTTTTTGCGTTTTTTGTTAGAAAATCAATTCGGATTTAAATAAATGATCATCTTTCGATCAAATCCAATCAAGTTTGTTCAAAACGTGTGAAAAATGTGGAAAGATAAATTTTATTTCAGTAAAAAATGGAAAAATAACGTAAAATATATGAAAAAACATGACTTTTTTAAAAAGCTCTAATTTGAAAAACTGCAAATTTCTGCAAAATATTTAAACGTTTTTAGGCAGCTCTAAGCATGATGTTTAAGATGTACTATTCGAAATTGCGGCGACACGTGACGACACGAACCGTTTTTTAACTTAAAAATTCCCAAAATTTCTAAGGTACAATATATGAAAATTTGAAAAGTTTTGTGACATATTAATTTTGCATCATACGTGCATTCAAACAGTCCAATAACAAGCTTTCATATGCTGGATAACTTAAAACATATATTCCATTCTCAAAATATTATTATTTTACTTTTTTCGAATAATTCATTTTTCAATTTTATGACTTAGGCCACTTTGGCAGTAAAAATGTCATTGAAATACAAAAGCTAATATTCTTTTAATTAATAATCATAAAAGTACAGTACATTAACTTTGTTATAAGGTGAAATAAAGTTTAAAATTATCAATTTCGTTTTTTGGGAGTTTTGGCCGCCCCTTTGTATAGAGCCCGACCAATGTGCGTCCCTTCGAGAGAACCTGTTGTCCGTTAAGAAGCTGACAAACGCTGGCGTTGAAGTCCTGTTTAATGGAAAGATTGCAACCCTGAGGAAAGATGGCGTGGTTATTGCGACGGCGCACCTCCGTGGAAACCTATACGTTCTGAAGCTCGAAGTTCATCAGGTGAGTGCTAACATGGCAAATGTTGAAGACATCAAGCTGTGGCACCGCCGCCTCGGCCATTTAAGTGAAGGAAGCATGACGGCGCTAGTTCGAGAAGATCTTGCAGCTGGTGTGAAGTTCAAACCACAGAAACTGGACTTTTGCGAAGTTTGTGTCCTCGGTAAGCATTGCAGAGATCCTTTCAACGGCTCGCGGAAAAGAGCAACAAGGCCACTTCAACGGATTCATTCGGACGTATGCGGACCAATCGAACCGATGTGCTGGGATGGTAGCCGTTATTTTGTGTCATTCATCGACGATTATACCCACTTCGCCGCTGTATACCTGATCAAGAAAAAGTCTGAAGTTTTCGCGAAATTCCAAGAGTTTGAAGCGATGGCCACAGCGGCACACGGTGCGGCAATCTCGAAGCTAACGGTTGATCAGGGGAGCGAATATTGTTCTGGAAGTCAACGCAAATTCTATGCAGCCAAAGGAATACAGATCGAGCAAACGGTTGCCTATTCTCCGCAACAAACGGAGTAGCGGAGCGGTTTAATCGGACTTTGGTGGAGAAGGTACGTACAATGCTAATCGATTCCAAGGTTCCGAAGTCACTCTGGGGAGAAGCAGTTTTGACGGGCGTGTACATCATGAATCGGAGTCCGACTGCAGCGCTGCCCTGGAATTTGACGCCTGCTGAATCGTGGTATAAGGAGAAACCCTCACTGGAGAAGTTGCGAATTTTCGGTTGTCAAGCCTTCGCGTGGATTCCCGGTCAATGTAGGAAAAAGCTGGATCCTAAGAGTCAGGAGCTGTTGATGGTCGGATACGCGCCGAATGGATACAGACTATGGAACAAATCTACCAGACGAATCGTTATTGCTCGGGATGTCAAATTCAACGAGAAGTACTTCCCGTATGCTGAAGATTGTGAAGAATCTGGATTGGAGCAACTGATAGTACCGATGACATACGAGCAAGAGGGGGAAGAAGTCCAGGCTGATGTTCAAGCAGTCCAACCGGATGTCCAGACTGAGGCGTACGAACTTACTGATGATGAAGACCTGGGTGAAGTTGAGGAGGACTCCGCGCTCCCTTCGCATTCAGTTCGTGATGTAAGTTTCGGCCGGTTTGGCGAACCATCACCGAGGCGCAGCGAACGGAAGCGCAAACTTCCGGGTAAGTTCCTCAACTTTCTTACCGGATTCAGTGCCACTGTTGTAGATCTGCATTCCCTCTCAGATGTTCCTCAAACGTATGACGAAATTGCATCCCATGACGATCGTGACCAATGGTACCAGGCTGTGCGTGATGAACTCGACTCCATGGCATCGAATGGTGTATGGAAACTTGTATCCTGCCCTTCTGGTGTGAAGCCTCTGAAAACTAAATGGGTGTTCCGGCTGAAGGAAGATGAGACCGGCGAACGTGTTCGATACAAGGCTCGACTGGTAGTCAAGGGATTCCTGCAGCAGCCTGGAGTAGATTTTGATGAAACCTTTGCTCCTGTGGCTCGGCTGGCTACTGTGCGGACTGTTTTGGCTGTCAGTGTTCACCATGGATATCACGTTCACCAGATGGACGTTAAAACAGCGTTTTTATATGGAAACCTGGATGAGGACCTGTACATGGAAGTGCCGAAAGGTGTAAAAGCCAAAGGAGGACTGGTGTGCAAGCTTCAAAAATCGCTTTACAGATTGAAACAAGCTCCGCGCTGCTGGAACAACCGGTTCAATGAAGTATTGCTGAAGCTGGGGTTCGTCCGTTCCAAGAAGGATTACTGTTTGTACACGCTGTCAAGGAAAGGTGACGAGATCTATCTGGTGCTATACGTGGATGACGTGCTGATTGTCGGCCGAAACTTATCCAGTATTCAGAAACTCAAGAAGACTCTTTCAAGCGAATTCAAAATGACGGATTGTGGAGAGACTAGATTTTTTCTCGGTATTCGAATCGATTATGACAGAAACGCAGGAACAATGAAGTTGTCACAAGAAGCCGCAGCTTTAAAGATCCTGGACAAATTCAGCTTGAGTACCTGCAATCCAACGCATACCCCGATGGAGAAGGGGCTCCAATTGACAAGAGATGGAATTAGAACAAGTCATCCGTATCGAGAACTTCTTGGCAGTATCATGTACCAGATGTTATGCGTAAGACCGGATCTGTGCTTTCCTATCAGTTACATGGGACGGTTCCAGCAAAACCCGACTGAAAGCCACTGGACATCGTTGAAGCGGATTACCCGATACCTCAAAGGAACAACCACGATGGGACTGACCTTCAAGAGAACTGAATCCAGTACACCGCTGGTGGGGTATGTGGATGCTGACTGGGCAACAGATGTTGAAGACCGGAAGTCGGTGACTGGATACTTGTTCAAGGTCCATGGATGCCCTGTTTCCTGGGCTAGCAGGAAGCAAGCCACTGTATCCACATCTTCAAGCGAAGCAGAATATGTTGCACTGAGCGCAGCGGTATCTGAAGGAATTTGGCTTGCCGGAATATTAGAAGACATGAAATGCAAGGATCCAAACGAGAGCACTATCCTGTATGAAGACAACAGAGGATGTATCGGACTCGCCAAGAATCCAGAATCCAAACGAGTCAAACATATTGACATTAAACACCACTTTGTCAGAGATCATGTAGCGGCCGGAAGAATCAAGATCGAACCAATATCAACGAACGACCAGCAAGCTGACATTTTTACAAAGGCGCTAGATTCGGCTCGATTTCAATACCTCCGGACGATGATCGGTGTCTCCAATTGAGAGGGGGTGTTCCAACCTAGCAATTGGATCACAGCAACCCATAGTTTTAAAGTAGAGTTAAGAAGTTTTCTTTTACTTGTCATTCCCAATAAAACCTTCGATCAAGCAACACGTTATTCTTTCAAACCAAGTCCTACTTCACTTCTAACGGTTTACGGATCTCAAGACTTTTTCGATAATCTGATGAACGGTTAGCAGGAAAACAGTGTCAGACCATATCTGAACCAGTAGTGTTCCGGAACCGGTTCCGGATGTTCCGCTGGAAGTGGCCAAATATAAAAGATTACCAAACCGATGCATGCGACACATCAAATCACGGCTTTTCCAATAACCTGAAGGTCAGTTATTAAGGAAGCAAGCTCATACCACATACGGGACTGCCGGTTGTATTCCGGAACCAGTACCGGTTGTCTCGCCGGAAATGGTCAAATATAAAAGTAAACCAAACCCATGATGTGTCGCATATCAAACAGCGGCATTTTCGATAACCTGATGAACGGTAAGTAGGAAAACAGTATCAGACCATATCTGAACCGGTAGTTGTCCGGAATCGGTTCCGGGGGTCCCGACGGATGTGCCCAAATATAAAAGAGTAACAAACCCATGCATGCGATACAACAAATAACGGTTTTTCTGGTAACGTGATGACTGGTTATCAAGGAAATAGATTAGGACCACATTAGAAAAGGCCGATAATGCCGTAACCAGATCCGGGTGTCCCTCCGAAAGCGGCCAAATATAAAATTGAACTGAACCTATGTATGCGACACAGCAAAGCTCGTATTTTTTGATAACCTTATGAACATTAGCAAGCAAACAGGTTCAGACTGGTGAAAAAAAAAATGTTTTACGCATATCGTCAAATCTCAACCGTAGTAATTGAATTTTACATGTTTTTTACTTTGCTTGCCTCAAACCGGCTATAACTTGAAAATGGTCAAACTTATCGAACTTGAAAGATAAATAAATTTGCTATCAAAAAAGATCTTGTAATCTATTGGTTTAGTTAGATAACTAAAGCAAAAAAGCTCGAAAGTAGTGTTTTGCCTTTCTCGTACACTTAGTGTACTAAAAAACTATATGTTCACTCAAAAAACGATTTTTCGAAAAAAAAAGGCTCGGAGGATCAAGTCGCAGTGGCGTAGCCAGAAATTGTCTCTGGGAGGGGTTTTCAACGGTCAATGATACCTTTTTTGATTTGACACTTACATTTTATAAACAGTAATGAGCAATAGAATTCGTAGTTTGAAAATAGCGGCGCAGCCGAAAATTGTTTTCGTCGCAAAGCGCTTTATACCAAAAATTTGTTCCACAAATTTTGGCTCTGGGGGGGGGGGGGTTTTAACCCTAAAACCCCACCCGTGGCTACGCCAGTGTCAAGTCGCATATACCTATCAACTCAGTTCAACGAATTGAGATTATATCTGTATGTGTGTTTTTTTTTTTCCTTCTAAACCATAGGGGGATAATCTGCTCAACAGACACCCTAACAGAAGGTTAGGGTAGTGTAGGTCTGACAGGCCGTCTTCTACAACAAAAGTAAAATCCAGGACTACTCTCTCCTCGTACCCACTAAACCATTCCTATGGTCGCCAAACCCTACGTCTCTCCGGAACCACCAAGAAGGTATTGCTTCAGAGAGGGGCTAGTGCACATCGCACCCACAAGGTTAGCTGCGTAGCCTGCAGCAACGAACATCGATGACTCGCTTTGGAGAGTCCATCACGGTAGCATGCTGGCGCTTAGCCAGTTTCCCGAGTGGTCCTCGCCACTCCCTTTGTCCTCGGAAGGCGGGCAGGGTCAACCCCGCCCGCGCCCTACTGCGGAGCGGACATCAAGAACTGATGCCCACGTGCAACCCGATCTGACCTGCCCGTAAGGAAGGGTATCACTACCCTTCAGGCCCTATCAGATGCACCCGTAGGTTGCAGACAGCAGGATCTCACCTACCCCGACCCTTGCCGGGGACCCCTTTCCAACCGCGGGCTCGGATCCAACCCAGTAGACCGACGCCACGACAGCACCACTACCGAGACTTCCTCTCCGCGGCCACTTAATCGTTGTAAGGGTCGATCTCGACCGCAGGGCACCGGTATGACCTACGAAGCCGACTCCGAACCCCTGGACCACCTCTTGTACTGCATCTGGACTAGCCATTCTCCGAGTCCACGCGCCACCTCCTCTGTAGCTCCCAGACGATGTGGGTAATAGCCGTTGAAACGGCGTTCCAGCCAAACTCATCCCTACACATCCTCTGGACCAAGTTGTCCGGAGTTGTGTCCTCCCCGCATGTGGCAAGCATGCGGTCACGCATTGTGCGAAAACGCGGGCACACGAACAAAACGTGTTCCGCCGTTTCCTCTAAACCATTGCACACTGGGCATTCGGGAGAATCCGCATGCCCGAAACGGTGTAGATACTGTCGGAAGCAACCATGACCTGTAAGGACCTGTGTCAGGTGGAATGTGACTTCCCCATGGCGCCTATTAATCCAACTATCTACCCTCGGTATCAACCTATAGGTCCACCTTCCTTTGGTGGAACTGTCCCACGCGCGCTGCCATTTGACCATAGAGGCCATCCTGACAGTCCTGCGTATGCCTCTTGTGCCGCGCATTTCGAAGCACTCCATGTCCTCACTGATAAGAATGCTGATAGGCACCATACCAGTAATGACGCAGAGAGCGTCGTGTGACACGGTACGGTACGCGCTCGCAACCCTCAGGCACATAAGCCTGTAAGTACTTTCCAGCTTCCGTCGGTAGCATTTAGTACTTAGCGCGGTGCCCCACGCCGGGCCGCCATACCTAAGTATGGATGTAGCAACACTAGCCAGAAGCTTGCGCTTACTGGCGTACACCGCAGAGCTATTGGACATCATCCGGGACAGTGCCGCAATAGCTGTGGAGGCTCTTTTACAGGCATAATCGACGTGGCTACCGAAGGTAAGCTTATCGTCGATCATTACGCCCAAGTGTTTGACGGAGCGCTTTGACAGGATAGTACAGTCTCCTACACTGATCTCCGTCTGCTGCTCCGACTTCAGGTTGTTAACAACCGTCACCTCTGTCTTGTGGTGAGCCAGCTCCAGTTTCCTGGACCGCATCCACGCCTTCACAACCTTGATCGAGTGGTTGGTAGTCAACTTTACCTCCTCGATCGTTTCACCGTAGACTTCGAGCGTAATGTCGTCGGCAAATCCGACAATCACCACTCCCACTGGATACTCTAACCTCAACACCTCGTCGTACATGACATTCCATAACACCGGACCCAGGATGGAACCTTGCGGGACTCCTGAGGTTATGTGAAAGCACTTCCGACCCACCTCCGTGTCGTAGACTAGTACACGATTCTGAAAGTAACTTCCGAGAATCTTGTACAGGTACTCCGGTATCCCCAGACGCAAGAGCGCATCGGCAATAGCAGACCAGCTGGCGCTATTAAACGCATTCCTTACATCCAGAGTCACTACCGCGCAAAAGCGAATTCCCCTCCTCTTAGGCTCGAGTGCTTTCTCGGCGGTTTTTGTAACCGACAAGATAGCGTCTACGGTGGACCTCCCCTTCCGGAAGCCGTACTGGTTACTCGAAAGACCATTTTCGCCCTCGGTGAACCGCAACATTCTATTGAGGATGATCTTTTCGAGCACCTTCCCCGCCGTGTCAATCAAGCATATTGGTCTATATGCCGACGGGTCTCCGGGTGGTTTCCCCGCCTTTGGCAATAGTACCAGGCTCTGCCTCTTCCAAGCTTCTGGGAAAACTCCCTCGTCCAGGCATTTCTGCATAGCAGACCTGAACATCTCGGGAGCCTCTGCAATAGCTACTTTTAAGGCCAGGTTCGGAACTCCGTCCGGACCTGGGGCCTTACCTACGCTAAGGGACTTAGCTATCCCCGCAAGTTCCACATCGGTGACCCTCTCCTCATCGCCAGCCCCAGTCCCCGGAGGCCAAGGACTAGGATCATGACGCGGAAAAAGTCCTCCAATGATCCCCTCCAACATCTCTGGAGATTGCTCTGTAGGAGCCATCACACCTCTCGTCTTGGCCATAACGATCCTGTAGGCGTCACCCCACGGGTTCGTATTGGCACTCTGACAGAGACCCTCAAAGCAGGCCTTTTTGCTTGCTCTTATCTCGGTCTTAAGCGCGGCTTTTGCAGCGGCGAACACCACCCGCCGTTCGTTTCGCTCTTCCTCTGATCGTGCTCGCTGCATCCGCCGCCTAGCCCGTAGGCAGGCGCGGCGCAGGTCCGCAATCGCGTCGGTCCACCAGTAAGCCGGTGGCCTCCCATTTCTAGGGTGGACTCGCCTAGGCATGGTCGCATCACACGCACGTGAGAGCACCGCTACCAGCTCGTCGCCGTCTAAACCGATTAAGTTTCGCTCACGGCGGAGCGCCTCCCTAAATACCCCTTCGTCGAAGTATGATGTCTTCCACCTGCGAGGGCTTGGCCTTGGCCTAGCCGCCTCTTCTTCTATCCGCTGTCTGCTGTTATTGTAGTCGATACTGTAGCGAACCGCCAGGTGGTCGCTGTGAGTGTAGCCATCATCTACTCTCCAGTTCGAACTACTTGTTAGGCCAGGACTACAAAAGGTCACGTCAATAATTGACTCCGCTCCGTTTCGACTAAAGGTACTCTTGGTACCGACATTAGCCAAGTCGACATCTAAGATGGCCAGTGTTTCTAGCAGGATCTGACCCCGCTGGTTCGTGAAACGGCTTCCCCATTCCACGGCCCAGGCATTAAAGTCGCCCGCTATTACCACCGGCCTTCGCCCTGTTAGCACGGTCGTTAAGCGGTCCAGCATTTGCGTGAACTGCTCGATCGGCCACCGCGGAGGCGCATAACAGCTACAGAAGAAGACCCCGTTTACTTTGGCGACCACGAAGCCCTCATAGGTAGTAGACACCAACTCCTGAACGGGGTATTTACCCGTCGTCCATATCGCCGCCATTTTTCTGGTCCCATCCGCGACCCAGTTGCCGTTGCCGGCGGGTACTCGGTATGGGTCCGATATGATGGCGATATCCGTCTCCCACTCAGAAACTGCCTGACAAAGCAGTTGCTGAGCCGCATCACAGTGGTTCAGGTTCAGCTGCGTTACCTGCACTGTGATTTGTTGTTCACTGCGGCTTTCTTGAAGGCCGGGCACCTTGGGCCACCCATCGGATGTCTGTTGTTCGAGGATTTCCCGGTACAGATCATGCAGATGGGCGGACTCGTGCAACTTTGGGCCTTATGACCTTCAGCGCCGCATCGCCTGCACAGTTTGCGCCTGTCGGGGCCTTTGCAGTCCCACGACTTGTGTCCTGGTTCCAGACACCTGAAGCAAACCTCTGGTGGCTCGTGGAATGTCAGGTGACATACACACCAACCCACCTTTATGCTCCCTACTTTAACGGACTTTTTGACGTCCGCCACAGGTAGCTGAACCAAAGCTATCTGTGTCCCTGCTGGCCCTTTCCGTAGCTTAACGGCTGCGGCGGCCACCTGCACATCGCACTGTTGCCGCAGTGCCGTGACGAGCTCTTCCACTTCGGTGATCTCATCGATGTCCTTGACCTTCAGAGTCGCCTCATGTGTCAGAGCCCTCACCTGCACACCCTCACCAAGGACCTCTTCTGCCAGCCTCTTATAGGCGGCGCCCTTGTGCTCCTTCTGGCGCTTCAGCTCCAGGATCATCTCGCCCGTACGAGTACGTCTAATACTGCGTACGTCGGCTCCAAGACCCTCAAGCTTGGCTTCGCTTCGCATCATCTTCAAGACGTCCGAGTACTTGGACTGTTCCGTCTTGATGACGATAGCGTCGCCTTTCTCGCGTTTGGCACCTGCCCTCCTACGCCTTGGCTTGGCGTCCTGCGCTACTACCTGCGGATTCGCCTTCTTCTTCCTCTTCCGCTCTACCTTCGTCCAAGGGGGGTCCTCCCCTTGGATCGCCCTACTCTGTGGCTGTTGAGGGCCCACTAGCGGTCGCAACCCCTTATTCCCATCGTTCCGGGACGGGCCAGCCTTTTCAGGCCCACTCTTCCCAGCTTTCCGGGAACCCTGGCTGGGGTCCGACCTTCCGGCATTATTACCGACTTTCGGGGTAATGATTCGCCTGGCCTTGCGGGCACCGCCAGACAGCTCCTCGCCTGACGGTTGCCTCGCCCGCTTCTGCGATTGCTTGCCCCGTTTGTCGCGAGCAGTCGCTTCCGCCTTATTCGGACTTCCTGCAAAGGAGAAGGCCTCCGTTTGGGTAAACTTCGGCACTTTCTCATTTGCAGGCTCCGCTGCTGCAGCAGTCAGCAACGCGAGTGCCGCGTGCTCCTGCTTGGCATCGTCGATCGACGCCCTAAGTCGAAGCAAGGCCGTTTTCAGGTCCTTGCTTATGTTCGACTTAGTGGACGCAAAGTCGATGATTTTGCCAAGCTGCTGCTCAGCCACCTCTATTGCGGACCGTCCTTTGGATCCTCGGTTGACGGCCCTCAACAACCACGCTCCGTCCATAACCTCCACCGGCTGGCTTGCCGGGAAGTGGACTGGAGCACCCACGCTTGAGCTGCGTACCAAATATACTATATTAACAATATAGGTCACTTCGTGTTTTCACATACAACGACATGAAGACGCCGTTTACGAATGATTACAGCACCACCTGCTGTCAGAAAAAGTCAATAATTGTATTTTGATCAATTTTTTTTTACCGTGCAAGGTGACATTTCTGAAAAAAGATGTTAGGGGTGTCAAAGTTTTTTGTTCCAAAATAATCGAATAATAAATAATCGATTTACAATATACACAAACAAAATAATATTGCGCATTTAGTTCACCACTGGACTGCGCACTCGGTCTTTATAAGTGCGAAAACGTTAATAAAAGTGTGAGATTGCATCAAATCCAGTTGATATTTTCAGCGTACTATTTCTATGATTTATGCTGAATAAGTGCTCTGAACACACCGAGTTGATTTGTTGCAATCGCGCACTTTAATTTACGTTTTCACACTCATGAAAACTCGTGCGATAGTCCAGTGGTGAACTAAATGCGCTATATTTCATAAGATGACATCTACGAATACATCTGTAGAAGAATTTGAATGCTCCCTCATTGTAACGTCACCGAAATCGTTTCACTTCGAAATTTAAAATTTTCATCCTCAAAATTAACTTATATTTTGCCCTGGTGGTTGCTATTTTTCTTTGACAATGGCTTCATCTTTCTTAATGTCCACGCTGACATACATACATTGGATTAGATAGCTTACAAAAATCCGGAAGATCACCAACCAAATGCACGTCAAATTTCTTGTGGCAGAGTGCCAGACATTGAATCCAAGGGTGCCCAAGATAATGGACAGATGCACGAAATTTCAACGTTTGAGCGTTCCGTGCTTACAAAAAAATGAGCTCCGGAACCGGACCTGAGAATAGAACCCGTCAAATTTAATTTCGATTAATTTCGTTGTTCTTCCGAAGTGAACTGTGAGTTTATTCGAATACTGGTTGTTTTATTCCGGACTAATCGGTTTCCTTTGTTGTTGGATGTGTGAACATTGTGCTGTCAAAGATTAGGCTTCTGGGCGATCTTCAGTTAGTAAAAATATTCTAGCAAATTCGCCTGCTGCAGGAGTGAGGAGCTAGCAGCGGTTAGCGACGGTTAGGAACGGATATATGCGGATTTTCCGATTAGAAAAGGATATGTCATTCCCCTTGGTTTCCTTCTAGTTTTTTCTGAGATTCATTCAGGAGCTTTTTTTGAAATTCCTCCAAGAGTGCCTTCAGAGATTGATTTAAAGTTTTTTTTCTTAAATTTCTCCAGATGTTCGAGGAACCCCCAGGAGTTCCTACTGAAATTACTCCAGCAATTTCTTCTGATGTTCCTCCAAGAATTAATTCTAGGAATCCTCAAGAATTCTCTTCTAGTATTCGTCAAGAAGTTCCTTATAGGATTTCCTTATAGGAGTTTCTTGGAGTTTTTCTTGGATTCCTGCAGAAGCTCAGCTCCTTCAGCAATTCCCTCAGGAGTTTTTTTTTTTACGAATAACTCCCGGAGTTCCTTCTGGAATTCCTCCAAAATTGTCCAAGATCGACCAGGAGTTGTTTCAAGGATTTATCCAAGAGTTCCTTCAAGAATTCCTCCTTCTGGGAATTTCAACCGGGATTTCTACCAGTATTCCTCCAAAAGTTTCTCCTGGAATTCACTTCGTCCTTTGAGAATTTCCACCGAGTCTTCTGGGATTTTTCAAGGAATTTCTCCAAAGTGACTTTGTATATCACCAATGCGATTTTATATGAAAAATTTAAATAATATTTTTCGAGGGATCTTTCCAGGATTCCTTCAGAAGTTCCCTCTTTGAAGTATCAGAAATCCTCCAGGAATTATTTTTGTGATTCCTTCCGAGATTTCTATAAATTTGGAATGTCTTCAGAAGTACTTTTTTCGGGAATTCCCAGAAGGAATAAGCGAATACTAGTTTTGTAGTAATGAGTTGGTTTTTGTATGGTGAGATGCTAAACTCTCCGTTTCTGCATTGAAACGGTGCAAACTCATGGGTATTACGATTCTTAGCCTAGTTTGATGTTGCTTGAGCAAAACTTTGGGGAAATATGTTGTTGAAGTTGCATTAAATGAGAATACAACAACACAGTCACCCAAAGTTTTGCTCGAACAGCATCAAATCACACAAACAGTCATAAAACCCTTGCTTATTTGTTACCATAATTGCAGTTACCATTTTATTGCAGTAACGGAGAATTCATTTTTTCATTATACAAATCATTATACTACAAATCTAGTACTTCACTGATTGCGTTTTATTCATGGAGGTATGTAATCCCAGATGAAAAAAATGTTGGAGGATGGAGGAGGAACGCTGGAACGCTTTCCATGAGCAATCCCGAAAGAAGTTCCTAAAATAATCCAAGAATAATTTCTAGGAGGAATCTCCCAAGAGATTCAAGAGGAATCTTGGAGAAAAAAAATCCAGGGTGCAATTCTTAAAGGGAGCCCACAAGGAAATTCTTGTGTAATTTCCAGAGAATATACCGTTGATTACTCGCTAACGGAAAGTTCAATTTGGGTCGTCTGTGTTTTAGTCTGTTATGAACGTTTATCGGTTCAAATTTATTTCTCATCTGCAACTTCGCATGTCGCACGAGTCACAGCGACGATAATATACGCCAGAAATGGTTCATGAAGAGAGAATAAAATTTGTTCTAATATGAGTAGTTGAAAAAAAATCGATTAATGTTTAATCGATTATTTCAGAACAAATGGGCATCCCCACCATACAATGACGTTCGACAGAATAAACGTCATTCGGATAGCACATGCATTTAGTGTGTAGTAGTACCTCTTCTGACGCTTGGTGGCGCCACATTCACAAAAAAGGTGTCGCCAAAAAATCGTAAGAGTGACCTATATTATTAATATAGTATATTTGTGCGTACGCAACTCCCAGCGCCTATCTCCTCACTTCTCCTTGTCGGAGATCTCATCAACCCGCTTCTTGCGAAGGGGTTGATCCCACCACTATTTCCACCTAGATTCTGATTTTTATTTGACTTCATGATTAAATCCCACGAGTAGCACGGGAAAGAATGTCCACCACGCCAGAGCCCTGCATTAACGCGGTAAGGGACAGCTTACTGTGGGGGGTGCCCAGGTACCCCACAGGCTCCGTTAAAGATCGAGCATCTTTTACACCCCCTCGATCACTCATTCCTCAGCACGGGTCGCTTGACACCTTGAATTGGGGTTAGTAGTCCTATTCTTAGCCGGCGACTACGCGGCTGACTCGCAAGAGGGGGGGTGCGTCAGGCCCCAGGACTTTAGTCCCTGCTGCCCCTGTATGTGTGTATGTATGTATGTATGTATGTATGTATGTATGTATGTATGTATGTATGTATGTATGTACTCACTTTTAAGACACTTTCCATTGGCCGACTTTTCGGATTATAGCTTGAATCGAATCGGAATCGTTTGCTATCAAAAATGGCCCAGATCGGCCAAGGCGTTCCGGAGTAATGGCCAGTTCAGTGATCCAGACCAGCACCGGTAGAACTAGCCGTATATAAATAAAATTGAACTAGCCCCATTATGCGATACATCAAACTGCGGCGATTTTTGTAACCTTTAGCATGGTTGACGAGTTTTGTGCGGAAAACCAGAAACTCCACGATGACCAGAAACTCCACGATGTCCGCCCAAAATTCAAGATGGCAGCCAAATGTTCAAGGTGGTGGCTCAAAATTCAAGATGGCTGCTGTTTAATAGAGATTTATGCTCTTAAAGCATGCTGTATGGGAATATTTGATATGGGGAAGATGTCTGAACTTCAAAAATGGCGACTATAGAATATCCAAGATGGCGGTCTAAAATCCAAGATGATGGCTTCAAATTCAAGATGGCGTCTGTTCAAAGAAGTTTAAGGCTCTAAAACCATGCAATATGGGTATAAGGGGATTAGGGTCATAATGGACACCCTAAGCAAATGAGTACGTTAGGCCCGTATTACAAAGTAAAATCTAACATATTACCAGTTGACTTACAACTTGAACTTGTTTCCTGTGTCTTCAAATCATTTACAGCAGGTAGAATGTCTTTTTTGTGAAGAAATAATGAATTGTAAACCGTGTATTTTTCAGGGCTGACAGGAAAGGTACGGGGCATTATGGACACCCCTGCATATTTTTTGCTAATTCTTTGGTTACATCGACCAGTTAAGTAATTTGCCTACGGAGATCAATACCACAGATATAATACTCCATCTTAGACGAGTTTACATAATATCAAAGTTAATTAAACAAGCTTTAGGCTAAAATAATCGGACTGATTTTTTTCAATCTCTCTAAAACGTCCAACAGTATGCAATGCACATACATCCATTCGTAATTGCCAGTGTTCATTTCGCCCCGAATCGACTACAACATTGAAATTACCATTACCAAATCTCCGTATACATGTAGATAAGGTAACAATTCACTTGTTTTTATGGTGGACACACTCAAACACTCATAATACCTTACTTGCTGCTGCTTCGAAATTATAAGAATTTCACCATATGAAATACTTATTTCAATTTCAATGATATTTTGGTAGTTTTGGAGCAATATAAATGGTACTTTTGAAAAACAGAATCATGACTTGTTCCTTTACACTTATGCATTTAGTTTTACATAAAAGTCAACGGTTTCGGCAAATCCAGGGGTGCCCATTTCGCCCCGGGGGTCCATTATGCCTCTAATCCCCCTATTTGATATGGGTAAGATGTCCGAGGTCAAAAAATGGCGACCAGAATGTACAAGATGACGATCTAAAATCCAAAATAGCTTCAGTTTCAAGATGGCGGCTGTTTGATGAAGATTTAGACTCTAACGGCTGTTTAATGAAGTTTTAGGCTCTAAAACCATGCAATATGAGTATATTTGGTATGAGTAAGATGTCCGGAGTCCATAAAGGCCGACCAGAATATCCAAGATCCAAGTTTAAGATGGCGGCTCCAAATTCAAAATCGCGGCTGTTCAATGGAGTTTTAGGGCCTGAAACAATGCAGTATTGGTATACAATCCCGATTCGTTCGTTAGTGGCTCGATGGATGGGCTGTCTCGATAGTTGAATGTTCACTGTTTGGGGCAAAACCCAACTTAAAAGCACTGTCAATGTCAAAATAGATGTCAAATCGAGTTTGACGTCTGACCGCCGTTGCATTGGAGCTCCTGTATACAGAACGTTTGTGAAAGTATGCGAGTGTTTCGTGACGTATTTCTAGTCACTCGCGTGTGTCTAGAGCATTTTGATCAGATGTCAGTTGCCCCAACGAACGAAAACGATTCGCTAATTGGGGCGCAATCGTGACCCAACCAGCGAATCCAGGCTGCATTTGGTATGGGGATGATGTTTTGATTCCAAAAATGGCGACTAGACTATCCAAGATGGTGGTCCAAAATCCAAGATGGCGGCTCCAAATTCAAGATGGCGGTTGTTTAATGAAGTATATTTTTCGTAGGGAAGCCTGGACGCCAAAAATCGTCACCAGAACATCCAAGATGGCAATCTTATATCCTAAATGGCGGCTTCAAATTCAAGACGTGTTTTTCTTAAGAGTTTGAGGCTCAAACATTAAAAACCAGATAAACGATATGATTTCTGGTATCATGAAATGGATTTCTGTTAATTGTATGACAGTGCGATATACATCAACATTTCGCTTGAGTTTTATTGAAATGGGGTTTCGAAGGCACGAGAAAGGCGCCATCACCGCTAGGTGGATTAATTATGTTTTTTTTTTTTCATTTTTCTCCTTGCATTTAGAACATGAAAATATTTTTTTGATTCAGAACACTCCAAAAACTGAAGTTTAAGGCTTCCATATGATTATTTAGAATAAATTTTTCACTTTTAGCCCGAAACTAAGCATGAAATCAATTGAAATTTTGCCTTACTTCTGATTTTTCCAATAAAATACGTGTTTTTGAAAGGTTTTTTGGTATTTTTCTATTTTGAAACGATTTTTTAAGGTATAGTATCCTCGCAGCATTTTTAGGCAACAAAAATATCTACAAAAGCAAGCTAAAAAATTGAAACTGGTCTAACGGTTAAAAAGTTATAGGACTCTAAAGTTAAAAAAAATGTAAAAAAAAGAAAAAAAATAAATTAAATCTTGAAAAACTCATATTTTGCGTTACTTTGGAAAAAAAACAATGTTCAACTAGTTTATTCGAAATTTCAATTGAAAGAAATTCATAAAAAAAAACGTTTGAAAAAAGGTTGTAAATTGATAAAGTTATGGAACTTGAAGTGAAAACATCTTTTTATTACTCGAAAATTCATCTGTGAAGCGATTGCGTGACCTCTAAATCTCAATATTTTTAGCTTAAGCTCAGAGGTTTTTCTTTGTGTATCATTAGAATCCAGAAGAGCTTACGAATTCCAGGTTTCAACAACTTTTGAAAAATAAGCCGCAGCCTATTGTTCATTCATAGAAACGTGAAGTTTTTTACATATTACAAAGAAAATTTTCGGAATATTACACGATAAATTGGGTAAGATCAAATGAAAAAATCACCCTTTTTTGTCACCACGCCAATAAAATCTACTCACAATCTTGCGTTTCACTAGTCAATCAATGACATATTGCTGCTTACCTGAAATGAGAGAAGAGACATGAAAATTTAGATAACAAATATTACACATATTTTGAAGAATTTCAGAATAAATGAAATACAGATGAAATCATTAAAATTTGGGATTTGAGTTGAAACGTTTTGAAAATTGAAGTCATCCTTAGAATTTACTCTTTTTACCCTTCTTAAACCCGATTTTCGATCCGAAGCCCGCAGGGCCGAGTCTCATATACCAATCAACTCAGCTCGACGAACTGAGCAAATGTATGTGTGTGTATGTGTCTGTTTGTGTGTGTGCGTATGTTACAAAAAAAGTCACGCACGTTTCTCAGCCGTCTGATATTCGATTTGTATTCTCTTAGTTGCAAATGAAAGCTACAACATCCTAGTAGACCCTATTCAATTTTATTACGATCAGATTTGGTTACCGAGATATCTTTCGAAGAGTACTTTGAAGTAATATAGGTTAGCTTTTTAAGAGATTTTTGACATATAGCATATTGATAAATATCTCAGCCGTCTGTCAATCGATTTGGGTTCTTATAGCACCAAGTTAAAGCTACAATATCCTAGTAGAATGCTCTGAAATTTTATTTCGATTGGACACTTGGTTATTGAGATATATTTCGAAGAGTACTTAGGAGTTATACAGCTAAACTTTTTGAGATTTTTAACAAAATGTATCATATTAAATATCTCAGCTATCTGTCAACCGATTTGGGCTCTCTTAGCACCAAAGCTACAACATCCTAGTAAATCGCCCATAAATTTTATTTCGATTGGACATTTGGTTACAGAGATATCTTTTAAAAAGTACTTAGGATTTATACAACTAAACTTTTTTAAATTTTTGACCAAGTGCATCATAATAAATATCTCTGCCGTCTGTCAACCGATTTCGGTTTTCGGTGGCATTGATCTCCGTAGGCAGATTATTTAACTGGTCGATGTAGTCAAAGAATTAGCATATAATATGCAGGGGTGTCCATTATGCCCCCATTCCTGCCAGCCCTAAAAAACACACGATTTAAAATTCGTTATTTCTTCACAATAAAGACATTCTACCAGCTATAAATGATTGATATACGTAGGAAACAAGCTAAAGTTGTAAGCCTACTGATAATATGTTAAGTTTTTCTTCGTTACACAGGTCTAACGTACTCATTTGCTTAGGGTGTCCATTATGCCCCTAATCCCCCTATTCTTGAAAATAATGCCAGAGATTTGAAATTTCAAGTGCTTGCAGGACATTTTCTCGAAATCATTGAAAAACAGATGGTCCGGTCTGACTTAACGCCGACCATATAAAGTGTATATGTAGGGGTATTAGGGGCATAATGGACACCCTAAGCAAATGAGTATGTTAGGCCTGTATAACAGACAACAATTAACATATTATCAGTTGGCTTACAACTTTAACTTGTTTTCTACGTATTTTAATCATTTACAGCAGATAGAATGTCATTATTGTGAAGAAATAATGAATTGTAAACCGTGTGTATTTTGGGGCTGGCAGGAAAGGCACGGGGCGAAATGGACACCCATCGGGGCATAATGGACACCCCTGCATATTTTATGCTGTATCTTTTAGAAAATCGACCAGTTAAGTAATTTGCCAACGGAGATCAATACCACAGATATAATACTCCATCTTAGACGAGTTTACATAACTTCAAAGTTAATTAAATAAATTTTAGGCTCAAATAATCGGATTGATTTTTTTCAAACTCTCTAAAACGCCTAACAGTATGCAACGCGCGTACATCCATTCATAATTGCCAGTGTTCATTTCGCCCCGAGTAGACTACAACATTGAAATTGCTATTTTCAGTGTGTTCTGATCAAAAATATAATACTTCATCCATTGCTAAATCTACGTATACATGTAAATAAGCTAACAATTCACTTGTTTGTATGGTGGACACACTCAATCACAATACCTTATTTGCTGCTGCTTCGAAATTATAAGAAATCCACCATATGAAAAACATATTTTAATTTCAATGATATTTTGGTTATTTTGAAGGAATATAAATGGTACTTTTGATAAATAGAACAATTACTTGTTCCTTTACTCTTATGCGTTGAAAGTTTTACATAAAAGCAAGGATGGCAGAAAATCACTTCAAGCGATAAATGATACAGGATACAAATAATCCAAGATAGCCTTGTTCTTGCGGTAGCATGATGCCGACGCCTCACACCGTGCTCGTATCACAGAACAATTAAAGCATCTGATGCACGCTTTTTCGCGTGATGACCCGTTATCGGATCATGTTACAAGTCATGATAAATTGTATTCATCACATTGTTTGATACTTATGCACCCGTAAGCCGCATTCATGATTCGAAATGATACGTTCATAAGCATATCTGGAAATTAAATCACCAAGAATGCTCAAAAAGTGAATGAAATCACTAATTTATCATTTCGACTTCATGATAACGATCGCATCGCGCCCGCACATGCCGAGCGAATCATTCTTCTCGGACCGAAGTTTGTTATGATGCTTGACGACACAATGTTATCGTTGTTTCTATGATCGCGCGATGCCGTTCGACCGCGACACATTCGAAATCTGATCATGATCACTAGATTTCCATCCTTGCATAAAAGTCAACGGTTTCGGCAAAAACAGGGGTGTCCATTTCGCCCCGGGTGTCCATTATGCCCCTAATCCCCCTACTAGCAGGTTATTATCTATATAAATAAAAATGGAATGGTGTTTGTTTGTCACGAATAGGCTCGGGAACGGGTCAACAGATCGACATGATTATTTCACTGTTGCATTCCGCCAGGGCTCCGACGTGTTCGTACGAAAAAATAATCAGCAAAAGTGACCGGGAAAGCAAGAAAAACGGAAACATCTGAAATTCAATTTTGAGGGCATTTCTTCATGGAACAGAGTAGGGGGATTAGGGGCATAATGGACACCCTAAGCAAATGAGTACGTTAGGCCCGTATTACAAAGAAAAATCTAACATATTATCAGTTGACTTACAACTTGAACTTGTTTCCTTCGTCTTTAAATCATTTACAGCAGGTAGAATGTCTTTTTTGTGAAGAAATAATGAATTGTAAACCGTGTATTTTCAGGGCTGGCAGGAAAGGTACGGGGCATTATGGACACCCCTGCATATTTTTTGCTACTTCTTTGGCTACATCGATCAGTTAAGTTATTTTCCTACGGAGATCAATACCACAGATATAATACTCCATCTTAGACGAGTTTACATAACATCAAAGTTAATTAAACAAACTTTAGGCTAAAATAATCGGACTGATTTTTTTTCAATCTCTCTAAAACGTCTAACAGTATGCAATGCACATACATCCATTCGTAATTGCCAGTGTTCATTTCGCCCCGAATCGACTACAACATTGAAATTGCTATTTTAAGTAAATTCTGATCAAAAATAAAATACTTCATCCATTGCCAAATCTCCGTAACAATTCACTTGTTTTTATGGTGGACACACTCAAACACTCATAATACCTTACTTGCTGCTGCTTCGAAATTATAAGAATTTCACCATATGAAATACTTATTTCAATTTCAATGATATTTTGGTAGTTTTGGAGCAATAAAAATGGTACCTACTTTTGAAAAACAGAATCATGACTTGTTCCTTTACACTTATGCATTTAGTTTTACATAAAAGTCAACGGTTTCGGCAAAACCAGGGGTGTCCATTTCGCCCCGGGTGTCCTTTATGCCTCTAATCCCCCTATTTAATATGGGTAAGATGTCCGAAGTCAAAAAATGGCGACCAGAACGTACAAGATGGCGATCTAAAATCCAAAATAGCAGCTTCAGTTTCAAGATGGCGGCTGTTTGATGAAGATTTAGACTCTAACGGCTGTTTAATGAAGTTTTAGGCTCTAAAACCATGCAATATGAGTATATTTGGTACGAGGAAGATGTCCGGAGTCCATTAAGGCCAACCAGAATATCCAAGATGGCGATCAAAAGCTTAAGATGGCGGCTCCAAATTCAAAACCGCTGCTGTTTAATGGAGTTTTAGGGCCTGAAACAATGCAGTATTGGTATACAATCCCGATTCGTTCGTTAGTGGCTCGATGGATGGGCTGTCTCGATGGTTGAATGTTCACTTTTGGGGCAAAACCCAACTTAAAAGCACTGTCAATGTCAAAATAGATGTCAAATCGAGTTTGACGTCTGACCGCCGTTGCATTGGAGCTCCTGTATACAGAACGTTTGTAAAAGTATGCGAGTGTTTCGTGACGTCTTTCTCGTCACTCGCGTGTGTCTAGAGCATTTTGATCAGATGTCAGTTGCCCCAACGAACGAAAACGATTCGCTAATTGGGGCGCAATCGTGACCCAACCAGCGAATCCAGGCTGCATTTGGTATGGGGATGATGTTTTGATTCCAAAAATGGCGACTAGATTATCCAAGATGGTGGTCCAAAATCCAAGATGGCGGCTCCAAATTCAAGATGGCGGTTGTTTAATGAAGTATATTTTTCGTAGGGAAGCCTGGACGCCAAAAATGGTCACCAGAACATCCAAGATGGCAATCTTATATCCTAAATGGCGGCTTCAAATTCAAGACGTGTTTTTCCTAAGAGTTTGGACTCAAACATTAAAAACCAGATAAACGATATGATTTCTGGTATCATGAAATGGATTTCTGTTAATTGTATGACAGTGCGATATACATCAACATTTCGCTTGAGTTTTATTGAAATGGGGTTTCGAAGGCACGAGAAAGGCGCCATCACCGCTAGGTGGATTAATTATGTTTTTTTTATTCATTTTTTTCCTTGCATTTAGAACATGAAAATATTTTTTTGATTCAGAACACTCCAAAAACTGAAGTTTAAGGCTTCCATATGATTATTTAGAATAAATTTTTCACTTTTAGCCCGAAACTAAGCATGAAATCAATTGAAATTTTGCCTTACTTCTGATTTTTCCAATAAAATACGTGTTTTTGAAAGGTTTTTTGGTATTTTTCTATTTTGAAACGATTTTTTAAGGTATAGTATCCTCGCAGCATTTTTAGGCAACAAAAATATCTACAAAAGCAAGCTAAAAAATTGAAACTGGTCTAACGGTTAAAAAGTTATAGGACTCTAAAGTTAAAAAAAATGTAAAAAGAAGAAAAAAATAAATTAAATCTTGAAAAACTCATATTTTGCGTTACTTTGGAAAAAAAAACAATGTTCAACTAGTTTATTCGAAATTTCAATTGTGAGAAATTCAAAAAAAAAAAAACGTTTGAAAAAAGGTTGTAAATTGATAAAGTTATGGAACTTGAAGTGAAAACATCTTTTTATTACTCGAAAATTCATCTGTGAAGCGATTGCGTGACCTCTAAATCTCAATATTTTTAGCTTAAGCTCAGAGGTTTTTCTTTGTGTATCATTAGAATCCAGAAGAGCTTACGAATTCCAGGTTTCAACAACTTTTGAAAAATAAGCCGCAGCCTATTGTTCATTCATAGAAACGTGAAGTTTTGTACTTATTACCAAGAAAAATTTCGGAATATTACACGATAAATTAGGTAAGATCAAATGAAAAATCACCCTTTTTTGTCACCACGTCAATAAAATCTACTCACAATCTTGCGTTTCACTAGTCAATCAATGACATATTGCTGCTTACCTGAAATGAGAGAAGAAACAAGAAAATTTAAACAAATATTACACATATTTTGAAGAGTTTCAGAATAAAAGAATTGCAGATGAAATCATTAAAATTTGTGATTTGAGTTGAAACATTTTGAAAATTGGAGTCATCTTTAGAATTTACTCTTTTCTCATAGATAAATTGAATTCATAATTTTCAAGAATATATTTTCAATCTTCATTCTTAACCCATAGTTCCTCCAATATCGAGTAAGTACGACTGCACTGAATGTAGCAAATATATAACAAATACTGTACAAACTCCAATAATTCTGGACGTGGCGAGGAAAATGTTCATTGGAAGCGGTGAAATATCATGCTCATTATTTTTTCAACGAACATTCAACTTTCCACAATCCTGATTACATACGCAAGACGGGCATCGGCGAACGCGCGGATATGTTTGATTTGGTAGGTACCTGAGCTACCTACCAAAGTAACGCAGCCAACAGCATTGCACACCCTGATAATAAATCTCGCTTCGGTGCGTTTGTTTGAGCTCCGTTACCACCTCAAACCCCGAAAAGGAACGCATCGTGGCTGTGCTGCTCCAACCGACCGACATCCCCCGCAAGATTACATTAATTATTAACATGTCGAAAGTTTGGCTCGCGCGCGCCCCGCGTGGAGTTTCTTTTTCAGGTGAATGAAATTTGCAAATCAACCAACCAACCAACCACGATCCTTTTTCCACGGCACGACGGCCCGGATCTGGATTCCGGAAGTCACCGTGCGGATTTCTCGGAGCAAGCGGGTGGTGCGGCCGTGGTGGGATTCTTGATGGGGTGGGATCGGTTTGCGCGGAATGGAAAAATAACATAATTTTCCGATGTTTATCTTGCGAAGTTTGTTTCGAAAGGTACCCAACCCATCATGCTTCACTTTTCCGGATAGCCATACCTTGTGTAAAGTTTCAGCTCGGGATGATGATGATTGTATTGTTTCATACGAAATGAAGCGGAAAGTTCTGTGCACCGAGGCTAAGGTAGGTTGAAATGATTTGCCGACTAATCAGTTTAAGATTTTCTTAAAAAATTCTCCATCTGACGATAGCGATTGCCATTTGGAATAGTCTAATGCTTGACCGACATTGGTTAGCAAGGATTTATCCCAAGCAGCACCTGCAACATCATCCAAAATGTGACTTTCTATACTTTGGCCCAAACGAGTTACTCTAAAAGTACACGCAACTTCCATCTTGTCAGTTGAGTTGCCTTGTTTCATATGAATCACAAATTACCTCGTGTTTTACATCGATTCATGGAGGCGGAGCTTACATATTCTTCACAAGTGACAATACAGTCGGCTCGCATTAAATGTGCGATGCACGCTATGTCTTAACTAGCAGATTATAAAAATTTAATGTACATCGGGTTTCTTTCCACAGAATATCAGAACTCGTGCTATATTATCATATGCGGAAACTTTTAAAATATTTCATCGGAGAAATTTTGATTTTTTCGTCTTTTTAGCTGTTTTTCATACAAATTTGCATGCAATTCTTATTTTCGGCCAATTTCTCTCCCATACAAAATGTATGGAAAAATTTTCACCGATAGAATATTTTGAAACCTTCTGCAAATGAAAATATAGCTAGAATACTGATGTTTGGTGGAAAGAAACCCGATGTACACTCAATTTTTATAATCTGCTGGTTCAGAAATAGCGTGCGATGTATTTAACACAGTAAACCCTCCCCCCCTCTCTGGCCGCCAGATTCTTTTTATTCGAGCCAACTCAAATATTATCAATGATTAAGAGTTCCAGAAAAAATATCCCAAAATATAAACTATTCTAATAGTTAGGGTTTTTATATTTTTATCACTTATCAAACCTTGTTACGAGTATAAATATTTGTTACAGAATAATTGTTAAATGTGTTATAAATTCTATATTCGTGCGTTCTTTGTGTAATACGTTTTATTTTAACTTGTAATTATTCCCCGAGTTTCAATACACATTTATAGGGTTCTGGAAAAATAGAGGCCCATGAAATGCAATCCAATATAGATTGCCAACTTTCAGGCCATTTCGGGCAGAGGTCAAGTACTAGAGACAAAAACCTTTCCCTGCCACGGACTTCAAGTTATTGAGCTCAAGTGTCGAAACCCGAAACGGGATGCCCGATTAGGATTAGTTTTCCTAGACAAAACCAAGCTATGAAAACAGCGACAAATGCTGTGAACTTAAACGCAAACTGCTAACTAAAATACAATTCCAGGATGACTGATGGATACAAACCGATAAATGAAACCTCGTCATCGTGTGATCGGAACGAGTTATTCATCTGGATAACAGGGCACATTTATGTTATGTGTTGTGCTGCGTCAATTTGTGATGTTCCTAATTTGTGCATTTGTAAGGTTCTATGTCTATCGTGAAGTGTTAATACTTTGTAATAATTAATTTTTTTTATTTTTGTAACAACCTTTTTTACTCGAGAACCATTGTAATTTACGCCAAGTATTTCTTCAAGAGAACCACTTCAATGTTATCATAGAATAAATAACAAGGTTGGTTGAATGGCTATATTTTGTGATGTTTATTCATGGAATACAAAAACAGCATGTCAAATTTTCCAAATATGCCGGAACCAGTTCCGGTAGGGAAAAGAAGGACTTTGACGAACCATATGCTGTTATAGAGTGCAGGTATATGCTACTGCTACACGAATTTCACTAGTATTTAAATCAAACAAACGTCATGTTAAGAGTAAAATACCTGGGATTTCTTTACGAATTCTTCAAAGACACCTTCAGAAATTCTTTTAGGCATTTATTCAAGAACTTCTCCAGGGATTGTTTCAGAAATTCTTCAAGGGACTTCTCCAGGAGTTTCTTCTTCGAGAGTTCTTCCATGAACATCTTGCAGGGTTCCGATAGTGATTGTTTTGGGGTTTGTTCCAAGAAATGCTTCAAGAATTCCTCCCACGATTCCTTTATAAATTTTTACAGATACTTCTGCAAAAATGCATCGATGAATTCATCCAGGATTTTTTTCATAGCTTCCTTCAGTGATTCCATCATGGATTGCTCCAGATATTTTTTCAAGAATTCCTCTATGGGTTTCACCAGACATTCCTCCGGGAATTTCTCATGGGATATCTTTAGAGGTTCCTCCAGTGATTGTTCCAGTGTTTCTTTCGATAACTCTTCCAGTAATTTCTCCAGGGATTTCCAAAGGAATGTCAAAATAAATTCTTTTATGTATTTCTGCAAGTATTCTTTCAGAGTTTTATTTCTCCATATATTCGTTCAAGAATTCCACTAGAGATTACTCCAATAATTCAATCTGGAATAATTCGAAGTATTTCAGCAGCATTTTGTTCTAGAAACGCTAACAGGGAATTTTAGCAGAGATTAGCTTAAAATTAATCCAGGAGTTCCTTAAAACATTGTACAAAACATTGTTTTGGGAGTTAAGTCAAAAATTATAAAATTATTGCAGACATGGATTCCTTCATATTTTTTTTCCTACAGAAATTCTTCCAGGAATTTGCTAAGAAAGCTTTCCTGGGATTTTCTAAGGAATTACTCATGGGACTGCTTCCGGAGTTCAAGAATTCCTGCTGGGATTTCTTTAGGAACTGCTACAGAGATCCACGAACTCTTCTTAGAATTCCTTTTGAATTTCTCTGAGGATTCCATCTGCAATTTCTTCAGGAACTCTTTCTGGGATTTCCTAAGGGATTCTTCCACGAATTTGTTCAGAGATTCCTCCAGGAATTATTCCTCTGGGAATAGCTGCAGGGATTCTCCTAAAAATTCATCCAGGAATTCCTTCAGAATTGCCTCTAGAAGTTCCTCCAGCAATTCTTCCAGATATTTCTCCAGGAGTATTTCTAGAGACTCCTTCGTTAATCCCTACAGGCATTCCTCTAGGATATCCTCCAGGGATTGCTCCAAGATTTTCTGCAGGGCTTAACTCGGGAATTGCTTCTGTGATTCTTTCTGGAACAACTTATTTTGAAAAATCCTCCAAAGATTTTCTTAAGATTTCTTCAGGAATTCACCCTGTATTCTTTTAGGATTCCCTCGTGGAATTAATTCAGAACTTCCTCCAGGAACTGTTGCGGGAATCCCTTATTGATTTCTCTTGAAATTGCTTCCGGGGTTCCTTCTGGAGTTTCTTCAGGAACTCTTCTAAGGATTCCTCCAAAATTTCTCCAAAAATTCCATCTGCGATTTCTTCAGGAATTATTCCTGGTATCCTTCTAACAATTCCTTAAGAAATTTAGCCACAATTTTTTTTGCAGGAATTCCTACATGCGTTCCTCTAGGATATCCTCCATGGATCCCTCCAAGATTTCCTACAAGATTTTCTTCAAAGATTCCTCTAAGAAATCCTCCAAGGGTTCCTCAATGCATTCCTTCATGAATTCCTCCAGGCATTGATCCAGAGATTCCTCCAGGAATTGCTCCCGGAATTGTTCCTAAAATTCCACCTGGAATTCCTACAGGAATATATCCAGGAGTTCTGTAACCCTTATGTGGCCGATAGGTTACCCGGGTACCCAGCGCCCATTTAAAAAGCACGGTGTAGAAAAAAAGCAAAAAGTTTGTCGGACACATAACGGTTAATGGACTTCTTCACGGATTTTTTCTAGAGACTAGTACAAGAATTCCTCTAAAAATTTCTCCAGGAATTACTTCAGAGAATCATCCAAGAATTCCATCAAGAATTCTCTTAGGCATTCTTCCGATAAATTTTCAAGGCATTCTTCCACGGATTCCTCCGTGAATGCTTGCAGAGATTTCTCTAGGTTTTTTTTTTCAGCGATTCCCCCAGGATTCGCTTCAGGAACTCGAGGGATTGCTTCAAGAATTCTTTTTGGAATTCCTCCAGGAATCCATGCAGGCATTCCTCCAAGAATTATTCAAGGAATTCCCTAATAAACAATGTCAGCAGTTCATCCAGGAATTTCTCCAGGACATCCTTCAGAAATTCTTCCAGGATTTTCTCTTGGAATACCTTTCGGGAGTTTTCCAGGAACTCCTCCAAGAATTCTTCAAGATCTTCCTCCAGGAATTGCTGCAAGGATTCCTCCAGGAATTCCGCTAAAAGTTCCTCCAGGAACTTCTTCAGGGATTTCTCCACGATTTTTTCCAATGATTCCCTAGGGATTCCTTTAGAAATTCCTTCGAGGATTTCTCCAAGAATTTCTCCAGAAATTTATCTAGAAATTCTTCCAAGAATCTCTCAGGAATTTTTTTCAGAAATTTCTCCCAGGGTTCCTATAGAAATTCTTCCAGAAATTTATTCAGTAATTGTTGAAGGAATTCCTCCAGGAATTCCTTCAAGGATTCCTCCAGCAATTTAAAAAAGAAAACCTTCAGGAATTCCTCCAAGATTTTATTCAGAAATTTCTCCAGGAACTCTTCTGGGAAATTCTCGAGGAATTACCCCAAGACTTTCTTCAGGAATTCCTCCAGGAATTTCTCTTGGAATTTTTCCAGGAATTGCACCTGGGCATCCTTCAGAAATTATGTCAGTAATTTCTCCAGGATTTTCTTTAAAAATTTTTTGGGGATTTTTTTTTGAAATACTCGCTGGAACTTTCTTAAAATATCCTCAGGAATTTTTCAGGATTCCTCCAGGCATTTTGTCCAGGAATTTCTTCTGAAAATTCATAAAGGAATGGCTCCAGGTATTCCTCCAGGGATTTCTTCACGATTTTTTTCAGGGATTTTCCCAGGGATTCCTCTAGGAAATCTTTCGAAGATTCCTCCAGGAAATCCTCTAGTGATTTTTTCAGAACATATTTCAGGAAATTTTCCAGGAATACCATCACGATTTTTTAGGAAATTCCCCGGTGATGCCTCTAACAATTCATCCAGTAATTCTTTCAAAAATTCCTCTAGATATTACACTAAGAATGCCATAATGGATTCCTCCAGCAATTTCCACAGGAATACTTCTAGGAATTCCTCAAGGGGTTTTTTCAGGAATTCCTTCAAGTATTTCTCCATAAATTGCTCCTGGACATCTTTCAGAAATTATGTCAGCAATTCCTCTAGAGATTATTCCAGGTATTTCTCCAGGAATTTCTCCTGAGATTCCATCAGGAATAGCTTCAGGGATTCCTCCAGAAATTTCTCCAGGGATTTTCCCAACAATTCCTCCAGGAAACTTCGAAGATTCCTCCAGGAAATCCTCCAGAAGTTCTTCCAAGGATTCTTTCAGGAATACCTTCGGAAATTCTTCCAGGAAATTCTCCAGGAATACCTTCAGGAATTTTCCAGGGATTTCTCCACCAATTTATTCAAGGATTCTGCCAGGGATTCTTTCAGAAAAAAAGATTCGAGGATTGTCTCCCAAATTTTGGTGTAGGGGGGGGGGGGGTTTACCCTCCCCCCTATCTAGAGAAATTACATCAGAAATTCCTCCAGGGATTCTTCCTGAGATTTCTTCAAGATGAGTACCTCCACGGATTCCTCCAGCAAATTATGCAGGAATTCCTTCAGGAATTCTTCTAGGATTCCCTCCTGAAATTCCTTCCTGATTTTTTTCTTGGTATTCCCCTACAAATTTCTGCAGAGTTTCCTCTAGGAATTCCTCCAGGATGTTCTCCAGAAATCATGCAGGGATTTTTCCAGGTTTTCATCCTGGGAAACATCCAGACATTACTCGAAGGATTCCCCCAGGGATTCCTGCAGGGATTCCTCCACAGATTTCTCCAGAATATCCTCAAACCAGTTCTAGAAAATTCTCCAGAAGTTCCTCCAGAAGACGTTCTAGCTTTGGGTGCGGGATGGTTGTGCAGATTTTTTGTTCTCTTGTTTTGATCTGAGTAGTGCTCCCCCTTTGCTTCAGGGATTCATCCAGGAATTCTCCAGGAATTCTTCGGTGATTCAAAGGAATTCCTGGAGAAACCCTTGGAGCAATTTCTGGAGGAATCTGTTGAGCAAACGCTGGAGGAATTCCAGATGGAATCTCAGGGTGAAAATCTTGAGAAATTCCTGGATAAATCTCAGGATGATCAGATGAATTCCTGGAGGAAACTCAGATAAAGTTCTGGCGGAAAACCTGGACGAACTCCTGGGAGAATCACTAACGGGATTCGTGTAGAAATCCCAGAGAAACTCGTGAAGAGCCCGGGAAAGAATCCGATAGGAATAACTGGAGGAATTTCTGTTAAAAAATCAGGGAAATTTATGGTGGGACCGCAGGAGGAATTCCTGCTGCAGATGCTGAAAAAGTTCTTTAGGCAATCCCTTGAGCAATTCATGGAAGAATACCTTGGACGAATGCCTATCCTAGAGGAAATTTTTAAGAAATCCCTTGAGGTATCCCAGGAGGAATCACTGAAAGAATTTCTGTGACAGTTTTCACTGAAGTAGTTTCCGTGACAATTTCTGGAGGAATCCTTGCAGGATATCCTGAAGAAATTCTTCAAGGAATCTTTGAAGAAATTTCTAGAAGAATCCCTGAATGAATCTTTGGAGCAATCGATGCATTATTCTTTGGAGGAATCCTTGAAGACATTTCTGGAGAAATCCTTAAAAGAATTTTTGGAGGAATCCCTGAAGGATTTTCTGTAGGTAACCCTGCATCAATTCCTGGTAAAATTCAGGGAGGTATCTTTGGAGAAATTCCTGGAGGATTCCCTGGAGGAATTCATTGAGAAGTGCCTAGAGGTGTCTCTGGATTTTTGGAGAAATTCCTGCATAGTATCATGATAATTATTATTATTATTATTATTATTATTATAATCGTATAAGGAAAGCATGAAGATTGTGGCATCGCATGACATGTTGTCATGTTCAAACTGTCCTCGAAACGGGTTCCCCCATGTCACGATCCGGTGGCATAGGCGACCAGTTTTATCAATGGTTCTTTTTAACATACAAATTGCAATGTATGAAAAATCATGAACAGATAGACGTCACTTGACTAGTTTGGTCGTTGGATCGAATGTTTCTCGATACCTGTTTCACACATTCTAGATGAAAAACCACGGCATTTTAACCGTCGAACCTGTATGTGTCCCCTGTGGGCACCTTTCGAAACCGGTTAAAAGTGCCTATGCCCCGGAACGCCTCGAATATGTCACGGGTTAATTCTTGGAATTCATATATTTCATTTAAGTCAGAAAGCATGGTCCAAAACCATTGCTGAAGGAATTTCAAAATACATTGCCTAATAACTTTCCATTGAAATTTATAAAAAAGGCGCCGGGAACACAAGAATTTTTAAGGGAATTCCTGGGAATTCCTAATGAAACTACAAGAGCATTTTCAGAAGATTTTTCTAGATTAATTAACTAAACATTGATGGAAAAATATCAAAAGGTATTACCGAAGTAATCAACTAATGAGGTGCTGGATTTGATATAGCAGGAATTTTAAAATATTTCCAAGACAAGTACGGAATCAATTCCCAAGAGTATTGGAAAAAGCTACAAAAAAATCCAAAGAAATTATCACCGGAATCAGCAAAGCAATTTCCGTAGGAATATTCGGAAGGGAATGTGAGATGAATTCTCAAAAGAATTGCTTGAGGAATTTGCAAAGGAATTTAAAAAAAATCGAAAATCGAATAAATTATTCAAAAGCATTCTCAAAGAAATATTTTGTTTTAATTCTTTCGAGAATCTCTTCAGTAATTCCTTTGAATATTCAAAACTCTGAAAAAGGCTCGGCAATTTATTTGACCATCTTAAACTTTTTCGATAATTCCCTTCAGTTGCATTTGATTATAACTTAGGAAATTCATTCTGAATTTCAATAATATTTCATTCAAAAACTGAATTTGAAACTGCCTTGGAAATTCTTCCGGGAATTCCTTCAGCAATCCATTCGAAAAATCCATTTGAATTTTTTAAGAAAATTTCTCTGGACGCTTTTTTCTGGCTATTTTCCCGGAATGCTTTTGGGCCATTCGTTTGAAAATGTTTAAGCAATTATTTGAAACATTCGTATAGTGTATTCGTCGGGAACTGCTTTAGAATTTGCAAATAAATTTCAGAAGGAATTGCCGATTCCCAGTAGAAATAATTTCAAAAGAAGTTGGCTCAAGAGCTCCTAAGGAAATTTCCAAAAAGGCACCGGAATTTGCAAAGGATTTATTTAAGAAATTGCATGAGAATGAACAGAAGTATTAGCAAAATAAATATAAAAAATCCAAAGAAATTAACTAAGAGGAGTACTGAATTAAGCCCCAAGAGAATTGAGAATTGTCAAAAAGGATTCCAAAAGAGCTGCTGAAGAAACTACCACAGGAGTTAGCAAAAAGTTTCCGGAGAAATTTTCAAAAAAAAAACAATTATTTCGGAAATTCCTACAGCAATCTTTTAAAATCTTGTTCGAAAATTTTTCGGAAAACTTTTTTGGCCAATCATTTGGAAAGCCCTTGGGCCATTTGTTCGAAAATTTTCTAAGCAGTTATTTCAAACATTCGTATAGTATATTCGTCGAGCAATGCTTTGGAATTTTTTTTCTTTTCATTTATTCGGGCCATACTTTTGGAAATTGCTCAGGAACTTCTTTGACAGTTCAGGAATGCCGAATCGGAATTGCGCTAGGAATTGGCAATGAAGTTGCAATGAAATTTGTAAAATAATTGAAGAAATTTCAAAAGAAGTTGCCTAAGAAGTTCACAAAAAAAAAAACAAAAAAGGCACCGGAAAATTTCTCAAAAACATTGCCGAAGGAATTTCTACAAGAATTTACCAAAAAGTATCAAAGAAAATACAAAAGGATGTTCTGTAGAATTGGTTTAACGAATTTAAAAGATATTACCGAAGGAATTAACAATTGGCAATAGATGTGTTATAGAAGAAATTTTCAAATATTTTCTAAGATAAGTGCTGAATCAATTCTCAAGTGAATTGCTGAAAAAGGTACAAAAAAAGCTGCTGAAGTAACTTTCAAGAAAATTATCAAAGGAATTAGTTAAGAAATTGCCACAAGCAAAATCTCAAAGAAAATTTTCAAAGATATTCTCATTGGGAATATCAAAATAATCACGGAAACAATTTCGAAAGAAATTTCTGAAGGTATTTTCGAAGAAATAATCGAAGTAGTTACCAGAGTTTCGGTTGCAAGAATTGCCTTAGAAAATTTTCAAAGCAATTGTCACACAAATTTCCACAGATATTACCAAAGAACAAGCCATAGCATTTAAAATAGACATTCCCAGATGAACTGCCTAAGAAGTTTTCAAAAAGTTGCATGAGAAATTTCTAAAGTAAAGAAATTGCCTAATAAGATTTTGAAGTAACTTTCAGAGAAATTGCAGCAGGATTCTTAAAAGCGAAGATTTTATGAAAGAATAATAAACGGAATTCACAAAAGTATTGCTTAATTACTTTTTTAAATAATTATCCAAAAATTTGTAATATAAATTTTTGGAGGTATTCTCAATTTATTTGATTCAAAATCCAAATTATAACCTAAGAAAACTATAACCTATAAGCTATAACCTAAGGAAAAAATGCTGAAGAAATTCCCAACGAATTGCCGAAGAAATTTCCAAAGTCATTTTTTCGCTATTACTCTTTAAGAGGTCCTAATCTTGGGTTATTTTGGGTTTCATTCCATAGCGTGAATCTGTGTCGAGCAGTGTAATCAATTACTGCTTCAGTTAAATAGAACCATTTGTTTGAAATATGTTCAATTCCGTTAGGCAGCACGGTTCAGTTGTTAAACTGAAAATAGCACTATCTTTCTCGAAACCCCAACGGATGCCGTCGGAACTCTCAATCGCCTTCATAATTCTGCCAAAATTGGAAGACGAAACGAATCCTGCAGCAGTGGTTATAGTTTCCCGAGTCGATTCGGAATGGCACATAAGGGGCATTTGCTACGACCAACAATGGACGACGACGACGCTCTATACCATTGAAACAGTTATTGTTCCGAATCAGTTAGCTGTGGCTGTTGTTGGTGAGCATTAACAGTTTTCGCCACACCTCCTCAGACCTCCAATCCAACAACTCCAAACAAGCACACGAGGAGAAACGTAAAACATTTATATTCCCATGAATTTCTAATCCCGTTCTGCGGGTATTCCCTTAAAGCGATAAATTATTAACCGGTTCATTTCTCAAGTCCCCTCGTCCGCCCCGGGTCCACTTCCTTGCTTTGTTGGGAAAGATTCTACGGAGGGGGGAGAGAGGAAGACTACAAACTAGGTACAAACGGACAAACAGATCCAAATGGACGATGGAGTGTGTAGAGTAGAAGCATCTTGTGGTTCTGACCATCATCATCGCAGCCGACCAGCTCATGACCTCCTATCCCGAGAAGAAAATGTCATATAACCTAGAAGTTCAATTTCCATTGAGATTCAATTTAGTTTCAGTTGAGTTTCAGCTGAGTTTCAGCTGAGCTTCAGTTCAGTTTCAGTTCAGTTTCAGTTCAGTTTCAGTTTCAGTTCAGTTTCAGTTCAGTTTCAGTTCAGTTTCAGTTCAGTTTCAGTTCAGTTCAGTTTCAGTTCAGTTTCAGTTCAGTTTCAGTTCAGTTTCAGTTCAGTTTCAGTTCAGTTTCAGTTCAGTTTCAGTTCAGTTTCAGTTCAGTTTCAGTTCAGTTTCAGTTCAGTTTCAGTTCAGTTTCAGTTCAGTTTCAGTTCAGTTTCAGTTCAGTTTCAGTTCAGTTTCAGTTCAGTTTCAGTTCAGTTTCAGTTCAGTTTCAGTTCAGTTTCAGTTCAGTTTCAGTTCAGTTTCAGTTCAGTTTCAGTTCAATTTCAGTTCAGTTTCAGTTCAGTTTCAGTTCAGTTTCAGTTCAGTTTCAGTTCAGTTTCAGTTCACTTTCAGTTCACTTTCAGTTCACTTTCAGTTCACTTTCAGTTCACTTTCAGTTCACTTTCAGTTCACTTTTAGTTTACTTTATGTTCACTTTCAGTTCACTTCCAGTTCACTTTCAGTTCAGTTTCAGTTCATCTTCAGTTAACTTTCAGTTCAGTTTCAGTTCTTCGTTTGTTATTCACTTGAAACCGAGTCCATTCCCCACCCCGAGTGCGGTTAGGTGTGCGAAATCGAAAAGAGAATTACCACCGCAGCAGCACTACTATACCAAGTATAAGCCACGCTCACTGACTTCAGTTTTGGGTTTCGGGAGTACCTCCTCTGCCCTCCCGGGTTTCGACCTAGTGGCGAGCGAGAAGTGCTGCTCCTGTAATGGCTTTCATTACGCTGATAAAAAATGCAATAAGGACAAAACCGGAGCAGCAGACCAAAGTGGAAGTAAATCTCACCCACCCGCCACCTCGTCACGGCGGCAGTTCCCTTTTTCCCGTTTTCAACATCACCTCATCCGAACGCTAAATCGGACTGGGCAGCAGAATGACGGGAAGCAATTCGTTTGAAGTAGTTTTAATCCGTTTTCTTGCTGTGCTCAGGTGAGATGTATTCGCATTGACTTGTTTTTTTGAGTGCGGTGGAGGTGGGAAATACAAAAGGATTCTTAACCGCAGCTTAAGAGTTTTCGGAACTTTACTTTTTGTTTGAGTTATGACTAACAGTAAATAAGAATCCTCCTGAATTTTCTACGTTTTACTAAAAGTAGTTCTTTTGAATAGATCAGTAGTGATTTTTTTTTCAAGAATGTTGCCAGCAGTGCTGTCCTCGCATTATTGTTTCACGATTATTTTCTGTAATTGTTGCGGAAAGGGCATTATTGTAAGAATTCTTCTTAAATTTCTAGAAAATTCACCAAAGAAATTCTCGCATGTTTACCGGAAAAATATCTCACAGTATTTCCTAGAATATTTTTTGCAAGAATTTCTCTGAAGTATCCCTTCAAATTACATCCCTTTCCATGGAATTCTTTGAAAATTTTTCCTTTCATCCTCTTCTTTGAGGGATTCCCCTCAGGAATTTCACATGGCACTTTTTCTCAAGTTTCTCAAAAGATTCTGCAGGAAATTCTTTCAAGGATGGCTACATAAATTCATGCTTGTATTCTTTCATGAAGAAATTTCAAACATTTCTGAAGGAGAAATATTATCAGATTTTTTTAGGAGTTTTTAAGGGATTTCTCAGAATTTTTTTTTTTAGAAATTTCTCAAAAATAGGAATTCCTCCAAATGTTTTTTCAAAAGATGCGATAAAAAAGATTTACTCAAAGGATCAGAGAATCTTTCTGAAATTCCTCTGGGGGTTTCCTTTAGTAATTCTTAAATTTTCCCAGAGACTTTTTCATAAATTATTGCATGAATTTCCCACAGATTCATCCAGGTATTATTCCTTTTATTCTGGGAATTTATTTGGGAATCCTATAAGAAAAATCTTAAGAGATTATTCTGGAAGTTTTACCAGGGGTTTGTGCAATAGTTCCTTCAGGTGTTCGTCCAGGCATTGTTTTGGATTTATTCAAATTTTCCTTCAGGGATTCTTTTAGAATTTGGTTTTTCAACAATTCCTGTAGAAATTACTCCAAAATATATTTCTAAGCATTTTTAAGGAATTTTTGAAGATCTTATTCAATGTATACCTTTAGAAGATTCTCCAGTTATTAAAGGTATTATATTAAAGATCCATCCAAAGATTTTTTTTTATTCTTTAGTGGTTCTCTAATTTGTTCCTGCAGGATTTTCTTCACAAATTTCTCCAGGTAGTAGATTAGGAATTTTTGCGTACAAATTCCTGCACAAATTCTATAAGAAATTTTCTCGCAGGTCGGTCCTGGAACTTTTCGAAAAGGAAATTTCTTTGACTTCCTTGGGTATGGAATATCTTCGCGTTTGCCACACGATAACCACATGCCAAATGGTCATTGACAGAGGAAGCTCTCAGGACATAACTATGGAAAAGCTCATGGAACACTAAACTGAGAACCAAGCTTTGTCCCAGTGAGTACGTCACGCCACGAAGAAGAAGGACAAGACATTTATCTGAGAATACTTTCAGAGGTTCCTCTAGGAGCTCTTCCAAGGATTACTTCTGAAAATCTTTTAGGAATCCCTCAGAAAATTTATTGAGGGATTTCTTCAAGAATTACACAAGTATCATTGTCTGCCATTTTTGTAGAATTTTTTCAAGAGATTCCTTCAGAATTTCCTCTATAGATTTTTTCAGGAATCCCTCCAGAAGTTTTTCAAGCATTTTTCCTTGGAATTACTTTAAAAGTTATATGGAGGAATATTTATGATTTTTTTTTCTGAGAATAAAGGGAGTATCTTGAGATGAAAAAGGCGTTAATCCCAAACGTTATTTTAGCGACACTACGTGTTAGATTTTTCCAATTCAATTCCAATCGTCTATGCTATGCTATGTTATAAATAGGATATCTTCAGGTGTTTCTTCAGGTATTCTCTTTGGTATTATCCTAGAAATTCATTCAGGAATTGCATACAGAATAACTTCAGAAGTTACTGCAAGAATCTACGTCCAGGAATTTCTTCCAAAAAAATTCAAGAATTTGTTCTAGAAGTTTCCAAAAGTATCTCCAGGATTTTTTTAGGGGATTTCTTGGAACAATCCTCCAGGGCTTTCATAGAAATTTCTAGATTATTTATGCAGTAGTTTTTGTAAAATTTCTGGAAGTATTTTTGAAAAATCTGAAGATTAGTTGAAACAAATTCTGCAGAAATTTTCTGGTTCCATCAGTAAAAGCAGGAATTTCTGCAGGAATCACTGAAGGAATTTCTCAACGAATTCTTGGAGAAACCCTGGGAAGAGTTTCTGAAGCAATCCATGTAGGATTTGTGAAGAAATTTTGATAGGAAATTCTTAAAAACTTCTTGGATAATTGCTTTTAGGGAACGACTGTTATTTTAACTGGAGACTTTTAGTGGTTACGCAGTCTTTATTCTTAAAACGTGTTTATTGTTTACCCAACGTTTCGGCACTTAGGGATGGTGCCTTTATCAGGGGGAAAATAATGTTCTCGTTTTGTCTGTAGTGCTTCGGCTAATTTTAACTGTGTTAATTTTAGTTTTTTGATAGATGGTGGGCTTTTTACTGATGGCGCAAATCTTCTTGTAATTAATTAGTCTATTTTTGAATGGTGGTCTTGGTGCCCTATCTCCATATTGTCATTCATCTGTTGTCTGTGATTTCTTATTTGTCACGTCTATAGATGTTCTTGATGTCGTGCAACAGACCAGCATATGTCGTGTTAAGTCCATCAGTTTCTGTCCGTTTGTTCACTGTTTGATCTGTGTTAGTGATGTGGCACATTTCAAGGAATGGAATAGTTTTTGAAGAAATCCTTTGCTGAAATTTCTGAAAAAAAAACCTTTAAATTCTGAACAAGTCTCTGGAGATAAAAATGTCTCCCCATAGGAATTTCATAAGTAATCTCTGTTGGAATTTCTAAAAGAAACTTTGAGCAGTTCCGTAATCTGGAAGGCTGAATATCCTCTGATGTAACAGCTTGTACCTTACATTCTCTGAACATATGAGTGCATTTCAGCGAAATTCCACATTTGGGTGCAAGATTGTTTAGTAGTGAAGAAATATTTAGTAGAGTCCCTGAAGACATTTTAGGAAGTATTTTTGAATTTGAATCTCTGGAAAAATATTCGAAGGAAATTTTTGAAAGAATCTCCTGAGTAGTTTCTTATAAACTTCCTGGAGAAACTTCTCAGGAAATTCTTTGTGGAAATCCTGGTGGAATAATTCCAGTAAAACTTTCGGAGGATTTTCTCAATATAATCTTGGACAAATTCCTGAAAAAAATGAATACCTGTAAAGATCTCTGGAAGAAACTCTTGAGATATTTGTAAAGGAAATTCCGATCAAGTTTTTAGAAATTTACTTATAAATCTGTGGAAAATTGATTGGAGTTATCTTTGAAGAAAATGCCGGATACATTTTTGGGGTAATACATCGAGGAATATCTGGAGGAACTCCTACGAGATTCTCTGGAGAAATATCTGCCTCAATCACTGAAAGTAATAATGCAAGAATTTCTGGGGGATTTCCTACAGGAGTTTCTGGATGAATCCCTTCAGAAATTTGTGGACACATTCATGTGAGAATTTAATTGTATTCAGAGAAGTTTGGGGGACTTTAGGTGAAGTTTAAAGAGGAGTTTCTAAAGAATTGCAGAAGGATTTTTCGAAGACCATGCCAGAGAAAGTCTTAAAGGAATTGTTGGAGAAATCAACAAAGGAATTTCATAACGAATTTTTAAAATAATCCAAAAAAGAATTGCCGAAGAATTTCTGAAGGAATGTCTGAACAAATGCTGAAGGAATGTCTGAAAGAATTCTTAAATAATGACCGACAATTGTGTTCAAAACAAGCTCCCGGGGGAATCTCTAAGAAATATGCCTGACAAATTTCTGAAGAAATTGCTGATGAAATTCCAAAATAAATGTTTAGAGCAAGTTACTAATGAATTGCCGAAGGTATTCCGAAAGATTCTACTGCAGGAATTCGTTAAATAATCACTGAAGAAATCCCCAAGAAATTGTCCAAAGAATTCTCATAGGAATTATAGAAAGGTTTCATCAGATACTTGCATTACATTTTTACATTCTATCCCAAACTTTATACACGATCAATAATGAATCACAGAACATAGTCTACGGTACTCACAAACCCTCGAAGCACCCTTAGAAAATTTATGGTATATGAATTGGGAGATCTAGGTCCAAACTTCTTTGGAATCGATTTTCTTAAGATCTATTGGATCTACTATCATTTGTGTTCACTCTGTTCAAGAAATTTAGTCACGTTGATCTCTATTAGACCTCGCAATGCTACCAGCAACTCGATAATGTGGTAGTTGGACATTCCGTGCAATACAAATGGCCTCCAATTCATTTTGAAGTTTGGGTTACAATATCTACATACTGTATCATGCTGTAGTTGTAAAATTTTTCGTGGAATGTAGTCTATACTGCTGAAGGAACCTCAGTGCACAGCTATAATGATTTTGGTACATTCATGGGATATTCTAGGCTTTCCAAACTATTCTGGAATTAGGACCTTCAAGGTCTACAGGCTCTACTCTTGATTCTCTTTACTCTATAGGCATAATTCTTTCACGATTGTGTCTGTTGCACCTCATAATATTACGAGTATCTCTATGCGTTGCTAGTTGGGTGTCCACTGGCATATAAATGGATCCCAATGTATTTTGAACTATGGGTCACACAATCTGTAAATCTTTGGATATTTTTATTGTAGCGAATGCTCGCGGAGTATGGTGAAAGTATTCTGATAACTAAGCAACATTCACCAGGTTATCTAGGTCATCCAAACAATTTTGGATTTGAGACATTCAAGCCCTACAAGCTCTACTCTTGGAACTCTCTACTTAATCGGTGTAAATCTTTTACGATTATTTCTGTTGTATTTCATAATATTACGAGAATCTCTTTGTGTTGTTATATTTGCGTTCACTGGCATACAAATGATCTTCATGGTATTTTGAAGTATGGATCGTAGAATCTATATCTAATCTCGGAAATTTCTTCAAAAGTACCCCAAGAATTCCTCCAGTATTTGTGGTAGAGTCCTCCCAAGATTTCCCTGGCAATTTCTCAATTATTACTCTGGAAATCACTGCATAAATACTCCGGAAATACCCTCCAGCACTTCTACTTCAGGAGTTTACCAAGAAGTTTTCCAGCAATGATGCATGCTTCTCTCCAGGATTTCCCTGGGACTTACTCGGGCATGTTTACACGAGTTCCTGGGAGCTCCACTACAAGTTTTTCAAAAATTCCTCCAAAAGTTCTTCGAAAATTCCACCAGAGTTTCTCCAATAGTTCCTCGGAACGTGATATTCTCTGAGAAAATCTCTACCTACGAACTCTTAGGGAATTCCTCCAGGACTTCCCGTGGAATCCTTCACGAGTTTCCCGGAAAAGCTTCGGAACTTTCTTCAGGACCTGTCCTGGAATTCCTCCATGAACCTTTTGAAAAATCCTGCGGGAGCTCCTTGGGAATTCCTCCGGGAGTTCCACGAGAACTCTTCAGGAGTTCCCTAAAAACTTCTTTACGCAATTTACCCAAAAGTTCTTCCAAAAATTTCTCCTGGGATTGCTCCAGGAAGTTTTCCAAGGATTCCTCTTGGAATTTCTCCAGGGAATTCTTCCCGCAAATGTCTCCTGAAATTTCTCCAGGAAAATCTCCAGGACCGTCAGCAGGAGTAACTGCTAATTCATCTGAGAATTCATCAAGGGATTCCTTCAGAAATTCCTCCACGGTGTCCTCCAGAAATCCTTCCCGGAATTCCTCCAGCAATTCCTACAAGGATTCTTCCAGGAATTCCTCATAGGGCTTCCTCCTAAAATTCCTCAAAGGATTCATTTTGGAATACCTCCAGGAATTGTCCAAGGGGTTCGACCACGAATCCTTTCAGAGATGCCTCCAGAGATTCCTCCAGGATTCAACCAAGAATTCATCCAGGGATTCCTCCTGGAATTTCTCCATGAAATCCTGCAGGAATTCATACCGGAGTTCCGCCAGGAGATCTTACAGGGATTCCACCAGGTATCCAGGATTCATCCAGCAATTCCTCAGCGGATTGCTCTGGAAATTCCTGCAAGGGTTTCTACAGGAATTCCTCTAGTGATTCCCCTGGGAATTACTCCAGGGATGCCTATAGGGATTCCTCTAGGAATTCCGCAACGAATACAATCAGAAATTCCTTTAGGAATTTTATCACGAATTCGTTCAGAAATTCCATCAGGGACTTCTCAAGAAATTCATGGCTTCAGCTTGGAATTCTTCGAAGTACTCCTTCAGGAATTCCTTAACTAATTCCTCAAAAGATTCCTCCATAATTTTTTTCTGTAACAGCTCCAAGAAATTCTCTTCTAGAAGTTCCTCCAGAACACCTTAACCTTTTAGGATGCGTGCATATTCGATTCTAAAACTGCATCGCGTTCCCGTTGTAAACGACGAGCGAGGTTTTTGTTGGTGTTGTACTTTTTACAACGACGTGTAATTCCAACACGAAATCCTCTAGAAATTCTTCCAGGAATTCTACCAGGCAATCCTCAAGAAATTCCACCACGAATTCCTCCCGGATATACCCCAGGATATATTCCAGAAATTCTTCCAGCAAATACTCCAGTAATTCCTTCAGGAGTTACTCCAGGAATAACTCCAGAAGTTACTCAAGAAATCCCTCCAGGAATTACTACAGGAATCTCTCTAGGGATTGTTCTGGGAAATACTCAAGGAGTTCCTACAAAAAATATTTCAGAAATTCCACCAGGAGTTATTTCAGGAATTCCTCCAGGAAACACTGCAGGAATTCCTACAGAAATCGCTACAGGATTAACTACAGGAATTCCTCCAGGACAATTCCAGAAATTCCTCCATAAATTATTCCAGGAATTACTTTAGGGAATTCTACAGAAATTCCACCAGGAATTGTTCCGGGAAATATTTTAGGAATTCCTCCTGGAAATATTCCAGGACATCTTCCATGAATTATTTTAGAAATCCCTCCAGAAATTACGTCGTACATTCTTACAGGAAATATTCAAGGAAATTATCCAGGAATCTCTCCAAAAACTTCTCCATAAAATAAAAATAAAAATAAAACAATTTCAAGAAATTCTCCAGGAGTTCCTCCAGGAATTCCTCCAGGAAATTCTCCAAAAAATCCTCTCAGAATTCCCCCAGGAATTCTTTAAAAATTTCCTTAAAAATTACTACATGAATTATTCTAGAAAGTACTCCAGGAATTCCTGCAGGATTTCGTTCAGAATTTTCTTCATGAAATTCTTGAAGAAAATCCTGGAAGTATTCTTGTAGAAATTCTCGGAGGAATTCCTGAACCGATTCTTCAAGGAATTCCTGGAGAAATTCTGAGGGAGATTCTTGGTGAAATTATTGAAAGAAGTCCTGGAGATATTTCTGAAGAAATTCTTGGAGGAATTCCTGGAAGAATTTCTCAAGGATTGCCTGGAAGAATTCCTGAAGATATTTATTGAAAAATCCCTGGGGGTATTCCTAGACGAATTTATAAAGAAATTCCTGGCCAAATTCCTGGAGGGATTCTTGTAGGATTTTTTTTTACAAAAATATTGAATCAGGTCTTGGAGAAATTCTTATTAGAGTTTCTGCAGGAATTTTGGGAAAAAAAATCAGGACGGATTCTTGGAGAAATTCTTAGCAGACGTCTTGAAGGAATATCTGAAGACATTGTTGGAAAAAATCCTAGAGGAATTTTTGGAGAAACTTTTGGAGTAATTCTCGGAGAAATTCCTGATGGGATTCTTGGAAGAAGCCTTTGAAGGAATTTCTGGAGGAATTTTTGAGATGAATTCATGAAGGAATTTCTTGCAAAAAATCCCTGGAGGTATTTCTGGCAAAATTCCTGAAGAAATTCTTGGAGAAATTCTTGGCAGAAGTCTTAGAGGGTCCCTTGGTGAAATTCTTGGGGAAATTTTTGTAGAAATTTTTAGAGGAATTCTAGGTAGATGTTTTGGAGGAATTACTAGAATTCTTGGAGAAATTCCTTGAGGAATTCTAGGTGGAGTTCCTAGAGGAATTCTTGGTGGAATTCCTGGAGGAATTTTTGGTGGAGCTCCTGGAGATATTATAAGGGGAATTTCTGGAAGACTTCCTAAAGAAATTCCCGGAGTAATTTCTAGGGGAATTTCTGGTGGAGTTCTAAGAAATTCCACCAATCTTAATTCCAAAAAAGGATTTTTTGGCGTTATTCTTTAACATATTTATGCAAGAATTTACTATGAAATCCCTGAATGAATTCTTGGACGATTTCTTAGAGTAATTCCAGGAGTGCTTTCTTGAGGAATTTCTAAAGGCTTCCTGAAGGATCCTGGAGGTATTCATGGAGGATTTTTTGGAGGAATTCTTAAAAAAAAATCTTTGAAAATCCTTGTGGGAATTCTTGGAAAAATTCTTCGAGGAATTTCTGAAGAAGTTGCTGGAGGAATTCCTGAATCAATTTCTGTAGTAATCCCTTGAAAATATTTGACGAATTCTTGGAGGAATTTCTGGGGAAATGCCTGAAAGACATCACGGAGGAATCCCTATAGTTTTTTTAGAAGAATTTCTGGAGGATTTCTTGTAGGTTTCTGGAGAAATTTCTCGAGGGATTTTAGTAGGAATTCTTGGAAAAATTCTTGAAGAATATTTGAAAGAGTTTTTGGAGGAGTTCTTGGAAGGATTCCTGAAGAAATTCTTGAAGTAATTCCTGGGTTAATTCCTGAAGGAAATCCTGGAGGAATTCCATGAGTATTGCCTGGAGAATTTACTTGTAAAAATCCGAAAAAGAATTTTCGCGGAGCAATCCCGAGATAAATTCTTGTAGTAATTTCTGGGGTAATCTCTGATGTAATTCCTGAAGTAATTTTTGGAGATTTCCTAAACAAGTTTACAAAAAAAAAATCCTGGAGGAACGTTTAAAGATTTTCCGGAGGAATTTTTGGAGTAATGCCAGGAATAATTTCTGGAGGATTTCCCGGTGGATCTTGGGGGATTTTTAAGATGTATTCCCGGAAGGGATCTAGGAGAAAATTCTTGGCAGAAGTCTAGGAGGAGTTCCTGAAGGATTTCCAAGAATCCCTCCATCTTGGAAGAATTTTTGACAGAAGTCTTTAAGAAATTTCTGGTGAATTTCAGTCAAAACTATTGATGTTTAACAAAACGATGAAATTTGAGCAAAAATATGCAAAATAAAAAAAAATAAACCCTAATTAATTCACCTAGCGGTGATGGTGCCCTTCTCGTGCCTTCGAAACTCCATTTTTGACAAAACTTAAGTAACATGTTGATGAATATCGCACTTTCTTACGTTTAACAAAAATCCATTTCATGATACCAGAAATTATATCGTTTATCTGGCTTTTGAGCCTCAAACTCTTAAGGACAGACTTGTTAGAATCCCAAAATGGCCGCCACAATGGCCGACTTTGGCACCTACTCACGATTTCGAGAGCACAAATCTCTTCGTCAACAAAACAGCGCACCTGATCTTCTTATTTTAAGCTTATTACAAGTGAGCAAGAACAGAATAATAAAATGCACTGTTGTTTGCTTCTTGCTTCTTGAGATTTGTGCATCTGAAGTTCTAATGCGCGGATTTTAAGACGCTTGTCCTTAAATAAATCACAATCTTGAATTTTCAGCCGTCATTTTGGATTTAAGTCCACCATCTTGGAAATTCTGGTTGCCATTTTGGACTCCAGACTTATTCCCCATAACAGGGTATATTGGGAGGTTTAAGGGCTTTAAACTCCATTAAACAGACGCCATTTTGGATATTCCGGTCGCCATTTATTAACTCCGGATATTTTTCAAATATTATCAAATATACCCCTATTTCATGATTTTGGAGCCTTAACCTCCATTAAACAGCGGCCTCTTGAATTATGAGTGCCATCTCGGATATTCTGGTCGACATTTTTGAACTCCGGGCTTCTTCTCCATACCAAATATCCATATTGAATGGCTTCAGAGCCTTTAACTTAATTCATCAGCCGCCATCTTGAATTTTGAGCCACCATCTTGGATTTTAGACCGCCATCTTGAATATTCTGGTCATCATTTTTGAAATCCAGACATTTTCTCCATACCAAATATATCCATATTGCATGGTTTTGAAACCTAAAACACCATTAAACAGCTGCCATTTTTTAATTTTGAGCGACTATCTGGGATGTTAGACCGCCATCAGGAACATATTGGTCTATATTTTTGGACTCCAGACAACTTCCCCATACCAAACATACCCATATTGCATGACTAAGAGCCTAAAAACCGTTAAGCAGCCGCTATCTTGAATTTGGAGCAGCCATATTGGATTTCAGACCACTATCTTGGATATTCTGGTCACCATCTTTGGACTTACGACATCTTCGCCACACCAAATATACCCATATTGCATAGTTTTAGGGCCTAAAACACCATCAACCAGCCGCCATCTTGAATTTGCAACCGCCACTTTGGATTTTAGACCGCCATCTTGGATATTCTGGTCACCATTTTTGGACTTGAGACACCTTCGTCATACCAAATATACCCAAACTACAATGTTTTATGATCTAAAACTCCATTAAACAGTCGCTATCTTGAACTTTGAGCAGCCATCTTGGGTTTGAGACCGCCATCTTTGATAGTTTTGTCGTCGTTTTTGGACCACCGACGAACCGACGTGACAGTGGTGTTTCAAAACTATCGCCCCTCAATTAAACGGTCGACCAACAAAGCGAGCGAACCCTTCTGTCAAATCAGCGCAGACACGAACCTCTTCCTATATGAACACACGGAGGGTTTTGGGTCAAGCTAGAAAATCAACGCGAACCGTTATAGAGGTGGCGATAGTGTCCGGCTATTTTTCATCATGGCGTCGCGGACAACAAATTTTAATTTGTTTGTTCTAGCTGTCACGTCGGTTCGTCGGTGGTTGGACGCTAGACATCTTCCTCAAATTAAATATAACCATATTGTATGGTTTTAGGGCCTAAACTTCGTTAAACAACCGCCATTCTGAAGTTGGAGCAGCCATTTTGGATTTTAGACCGCCATCTTGGATATTCTGGTCGTCATTTTCAAACTCCAGACATCTTCGCCATACCAAATATACTCCATATTACCTGGTTTTGCCTCTATTAAACAGCCACCGTCTTGAATTTGGTGCCACCATCTTAAATATTAGTCAGCTATCGTAAATTTTGGGCTGACATCGTGAAATTTCTGGTCTTCAGTATTGATTTCCGCACAAAATGTGTCAACCATGCTAAAGGCTACAAAAATCGCCGCAATTTGATGTGTCGCATGATGGGGCTTGGTTCAGTTTTATATACGGCCAGTTCTATCGGTGCTGCTCCCGATCAATGAAATGCCCACAACTCCGGAACGCCTTGACCGATCCGGATCATTTTCAATAGCAAACAATGCGGTAAAATTCTGGTTCGATTCGAGCTTTAACCCGAAAAATCAGCCAATAGGAAATGCCTTAAAAGTGAGTGAACTTATTTTGCGCACAGACATACATACATACATCATCTCTATTCGTCGAATTGAGTTACGAGGAAGGCAAAAATACAATAAAAAAGTCACATATTTTGGGCAACCAGCAAAAGGGGGGAGATACCATGCATTTCTTAGCACAACAATTCCCTTTGACTATAAAACAGACTCCAGGATAAAATGAATGTTTTAAAACAAAGAAGATATTGCATTTCTATCAAAAAAAGATCGTCCCGGGCGTTTACGGGTTAAGAGCAGGCTTAGCGACACTTCGCGGGTACCCCATTCAATCATTGCCAACCTAAATGGATAACGAACGAAATTCGACTCCATAAAGATTCTCACTTACTTGCCTAATTTACACCTTAAAAGGCAAACAGAACTTTCGTTCAACTCCAAATGTCTTTTCCTCTCGAGAGGCTTACTTATAGTGCTTTACCACCGCACTTTGATGTGGTCAGTGGCGAAAGTTGGAATGAATTTTTCAAGCCTTGTTACATCCACATCTGAGAAGGATGTCTACGATGGCGATCATGGATGCTACTGGATGGCGGCGGTAGCAGCGGTAGTGTAAATCTTCTAAAATCCTCGACTTGTAATTTCGTTACTTTGGTGCTCGTCCTGCCGAGGTTATCCGGGTTTGTTCCGTTGCTCCCTATGCTTATGGCTGGGTTGAAAGCAATTATGATAATGCTCACTGCGCTGTCCCTCTCCGACGACCGAATCTCGAGTAACAACAAGAGGCACTCTTCATGTGCACAAAACATTGAAGAGGGTTGGATTAAGCTGCTACCGGTAATTTAGCTCCCATGTCGAAAGCGGCGGTAAGTGCCTTTTGGTCAAAGAATTCTCCTAACGCAGAGGAAATGAGTGCAAGCTACGGTGAAAAGTAACCAACCGGACCGTTTCCACTCCAGCGAGATAGGTGTGGTGGTTACAGAGCTTGGTCAAAATTTTGATACAAAGTAGACTTGTGGAGAGGAATCGAAAAATTCATGATGAGATATAGCGCCCGAATGAGGGCGCTGGCTGTCATCAATATCATCAATGTCGAATATCGGTATTCTCTTAATTGAAAATAGCAAAATCAAATTCCAACGGTAGCCGAAGTGCATCATTTGGGTGATGAAAAATGTTTAGTAATTCATCTAGCAGTGGAGCGAGTTTTCTTTCAATCATTCAAACCGCGCCATTCAGGTGCTCATCGAAGTGCTGCTTCCACCTTTCAATCACCCCATGTCCGTGTATTCGGAGGCTCCAGTCCATATCCATTGTATATTTCCGCTCATGATATGAAGCCTGTTTCAGCGTGTACAGTACCGGTACAGGTTTGCAAGTTTTCTCTTAAAAGAGGTCCCGCGTTCTATCGGATGCCATGCTGCAGCATTATCGCACGCGTTACGTTCGTCTCCTCCAAAACTGCTTTGTACTCCTCATCAAATCATTCGTTGCCTCGGCTTCGCTCCACGGAAAAAACCGCCCAGGTAACAATTTGATGCTGTACAAAAGTTTCTTCAACTATTTTAAATCGGACTTCATTTCAACAAAAGCTGAGCACAAGAGGTACAATCTTTTATTCAGCTCCTAAACATCTAATTTTGGTGATTTTATTCCACCTTTAGCAGATTTGAGGTTTATTAAAAGGCTGATTTAAGGCTTAATATGCGCTTAATTAGTAATCAATTAAATTAATTAAATGTGTATAAATAAAATAAAAACATTTTCGTGAGCCAATTTTTACCATTGGCTGCGTCTATTTCCAGAAGAGATGTTTAGGAATGTATAAATTAATCTGTGGGAAAACTGGGGATTGAACTCGGACCTCCTGATTTATAGTCACTGACCTTAGCACCTACACCACACACAATTGTATACATATCCTCGAAAACAAGAGCATTACTTGTTGTGTCTGAATGGTCAAGAACATAAGTTGAACTGAGTCTGTATTGAGGCTGAAGAAGCGATGTGGACTTTACGAAAACATGCTTGGGTCAGCTGTCAAAAAATATTTGATTAAAGGTTGAACAACAGATGATTAGTTCTGCATGTTGATGAATGATTCAAAGTTGGTTACCCAGATGATTACTATTCTATTCAACCTGATATTCAGCCATCTATGTATTGCTGATTAAAGAGATTGAACAAACCATACTTCAGACCAATATTCAGCTGTCATTGTGTTCAGCCATTGACACTATAAACCAGCTATTGTTCAACTAATACTCTCACTGTTCAGCATTCATTGTTACTTGGGCGTGTCGTTAGTCTGACTCTGATTTTTTTTTCTCCTGGCCTACCTGAGTGTTTAGGTCTTCTATGATGATCTTGACGTCATCAGGGCTTGCGCAGCTGTCGTATTCCGATTATGAAGCGAACATATGACCACTTGCACAACGGGCCTAGCTACTTTTTGAATTTTTTTCCAGGAAGTGCTCCACATACTTTTTTGCAGAAAATCCTCTAGGAATTAGCTTTGGCCTTTTTATCTGGAGTTTCTCCCATAAATTTCTCAAAATATTCATCTTGAAACTAATTCATGAGTGTCTTCAGGGTTTCCTCCTGGGATGCCATAACGGATTCTTAAGAAAATTCTCTCAAGGATTGCTACAAAAGTTCGTGTATGTATTTCTTCATGTATAACATTAAACATTTCTGAAGGAATTCCTCAGGACATATTCTTAGGAATTCGATCAGAAGTTTCTCGATAAATTATGCTAGGGATTTTGCCAGGGTTTTCTTCAAAAAATATTTCATAGGTTTTTTTCGAAAGGAACAATCCTAGAAGAACTGTTTTTTTCTTTTAGAAATTCAGATTTTTTTTACAGGAGCAGGAATTGATGTTGGAATTTTTCCAGAGGTTTCTTCAGGCAAAACTGCGTATATTCAGGCATTCTCTCAGGCAGTCATTTAAATACTCCCCTGTAAAAGTCTGAAGAGATCCTTCTGGCAGATCTTCCAGGGGTTTTCCCAGAAGTTCCTCCAGATATTCCTGCTTAGGATTCGTTCGGATCATTCTCCAGGGATTTTTCGGAAATATTTCCGGTAATGCTTCAGAAATTTCTCCGAAGATTCTCTGGATTTACCCGACAATCTATCCCTTGCAATGTTTGAAAAAAAGTTCCAACAAATTAATCTATGGATGCCTACATAGGGTTCTCCAGTTTTCCAAGGATTTTTTATAAAAACACATATTTTTAGAATCTTTCTAGTGATTCTCTAATCAATTTATCCAGCATTTTCCTTTTACTGCAGAGTTCCCTTCAGAAATTTCTCCAGCTAGAACTCAACGCCCTCAAAAATTGTATAAGAAATTCTTTTTCGAACTCCTCAAGAGGTATCTCGAGGTGAACAGGTATTTTAAGGAGTTTCTTCAGTTATTCTCCCAGGCATTCGCTGAGAAATTCCACCCTCAAAAAGCTTCATTAATTGCTTCAGAACTTTTTGGCCAGGAAATCTTTTAGAATTTGGCCCAGAAATTTTTAAAGAATTTTCCTCGGAATCTCCAAAAGTATCATCAGGAGTTTTAAGGGTGTTCTTCAGACAACCGTACAGGGATTTCTTTAGACTTTTCTTTACGGATTCTTTCAAGAATTATTTAAGTAATTTTGTGTGCAATTTCTAGAAAAAAAGTAGTATAAAAATTCTGGAGATCTCTGGAGACACCGCAGAAGTAATTTCTAAAAAATCATTGTAAGAATTTCTACCGAAATCTCTGCAGGAATTTTTCAAGCAGTTCTTGTAGCGATCACTGTGAAAATTCCAGAAGGAATCTCTACAGGAAAAAAGAAGTATATCTGATAAGTTCTATGGAAGAACTTTAGAAAAAATCCCTTGTGGGAATTCATGTTAAAGTATTTGTAGATATTTTTGAACGAATACCTGTAGGCATTTTAGACGCAATGTGAGAAGTAGCTTCTAAAAGCATCCCTGAAGAGTTGTCCAGTAGAATCCCTGATGACATCTAAGGAAGTATTTCAAAAGAATATCTTAAAGAATATCTGAAGAAATCCCTGGAAAATTGTTAAAGGAATCCCACGATGAATTTCTTAAGAAGAGAAGTGGAGAAATACCTTGAGAAATTCCTCAGGAATTCCTTATTGGAATTCCTAGAAAAGTTTGTTGATAAATTCTTGGAAAAACTCCTGGAGAAATCCTTCAACAACATTCTGAGAGAATTTTCTGAAAGTAATCCAGGAGTAATTTGTGGTTGTATTTCTGGAAAATAAGCCTAGATAAGCTTCTAGTAAGATCCAGATATTCTACCAAGGATCGTTAAGGATTAACGGATTAGGATTAGGATTCTTTCAGAAATTTCTCCAGTGGTGCTTGAAGAATTTCTCCAAAGATTCTCTCAGCAATTACTGTTGGATCACTCTCAAATCCCTTGATTTTTTTTTCAAGATTCTATGCATACCTTCCGTTCAGAAATTTCTGCAGGTAGTCCTTCAGGGTTTTTTGTGTACTAATCCCTTCAGAAATTGTATAAGAAATTCTTTTCGCATTCCTTATGAGGTATCTCTAGGAGTTCTCCAAGCGTCCTCAAAAATTCATTTACGTAGTTCTTTTTATTTAATTTTTCATTCTAGAATATCTCCAGGAATCCCTTCAGAAGTTTCTCAAGTGTTTTTTTTTGTTCGGAATAACATCCAAAGTTCCCAACTAACAATCGCAAGCTGCAAACAAGCATGCTTGCTGATAAGTTGCTTTATAATAGTAATGATAGCTGAACTAAAATTATGCTGTATTCATTACTGTACAAATTCTTTTTCAATTGAAAAAGTAGTCAATCTTCGAGCTTTCGTATAGGTATTAACAATGATAATTTAAAAAACTTTTCAAGCGTTTATTAAAATTTTTATTCGACTTGCAGTAATTCCTTCACAAATTAGTTTAACAAGACCTTTCCCTGCTTTTTGTTAAATTCATATAAACATTTGCACATGTATCTGTATAATCTGTTTTTCACTAGTCAAAATAGCGCTTTCGTTTCATCATACTTTGACTCAGTGTGCAGGATTTAAAATACGTGTTTTTTACTGAACAGCAGCTGAATTAAAGTGTTGTTCAGTTGTTAACCCTCTTAAATAAAGACAAATCAATCAATCAATCAATCAGCCAGTTGTTAACCATAAACAGAACATTGCTTAATAGGAGTCGAAGTGTGATCATTTTTAAACCACGGGAAGTTTATGTTTTAATTTGAGAGCTTCTATTCATCATCTCTAGGATTGCGCAGATAGGAAGGCATACGGCCAAGCATACGGTAATCGACTGGTCTCTAGTTCGAATCATGATTTGGGTAAATTTATGTGTAGTTATTATTTCACAATATTTGTTCACAGGATGCCAAGTGCCAATCATAAACTCTCGAGTAAATTGTAAATGTTTGCATTTTATTTATTTTTAATCATTATGGCTGAAGCTGAATAACAGATTTACTATATAGTTGTAAAACGATTAAACAACTAACAATTCAGTTGATACACAACACTATTTATTTCTTTATTTATTTATGGACATATCAATCAGTTTCTCCAAATTTGTGTGAACAAACACCGAACAAAGGTTGTGTCTGAACATTATTCAAATGTTATTCAGCATCATGCTGAATTAATTCGTCGTGCTTGTAAAATGAGTGATTGTTAGTTGGGTTACACCAGAAGTTTTTCATGCATTTATTCTAGGAATAGGAGGTATTTTAAGCAGTTTAATTTTAGGTATTCTCTCAGACATCCATCACGGAATTCCACCAAGTATCACATCGGAAAGTTTTGACCAGGAAATCTTCAAGAATTTTGTCCAGAAAATTTTAAAGTATTTCTTCTTGGAATCTCCAAAGATATCACCAGGAGTTTTTCAAGGGTGTCGCTCAGATACTCTTATAGAGATTTTCTTTGATTTTTTCTAGGGATTCTTTCAATCCAGGATTCTTTTAAGAATTCTTCTAGTAATTTGATAGTGCCATTTATGAAAAAAAGTACTGAAACATCCATGAAGATCTGAAATAATTCCTGCAGGAAACTCTGTAGGAATCCCAGGAGGTATTTTTGACGGAATCGTAGAAGCAATTCCTAAAAAAGTCATTCTAAGAAGTTCTGCAAAAATCCCTGAAGGAATTTCTCAATCGGTTCTTTTAGGAACCAATGAAAGAATTTCAGAAGGAATTTCATTAGGAAATTTAAAGCAGTTTTTGGAATAATTTCTAAAAAATTCCATGGAGGTACTTTTGAAGAAACCCCTTGCTGAAGTTCCTGAAGAAATCTCAGGAAGTTTTCTGAAAAAATCTCTAGAGGAATATCCAAAAAAAATCCTGGTAAATTTTTAATGGAAACCCAGGAGAAATTTCTTAAGAATTTCTTGGAGAAATGCCTTAGGAAACTCTTGTTGAAATTCCTAGAAAAAATTGTTGGTGAAATTGTGAAATAAATTCCTGAAGAAATGCTTCAATAAAACTTTAAAAGGCTTTTTTTGAAAGCAATCCTGGAACAATCTGTGAACGTATTCCTGAAGGAATTCCTATAGAAAAAGCTGGAGGAAAGCTTAGCTGAGCTTCTTTTGAGATCTCTAGAAAAAAAAAACACTTTAATGATTTTAAAGAAACTCCTCAAGAATCCACGCAGAAATTCTTAGAGTTATTTTTAGAGGAAGGTCCGGAGAAGTTTCTGGGGAAATATATAGGATGTAGAGGAATATCCGAAAAAAAAATCCCGAAGGAATCTTTGTATGACGTCTTGCAGGAATTTTTGGAGGAATGCTTGCCCGAATCACTAAAAGTAATAATGTAAGGATCTCTACAAGATCCCCAAAGAATCACCTAACACAATTTTCAATACAATCTCCATTGCTCTTGAGATTCTGAACCAGAGTACACTGGGTACACTCGATAAGTGGCAAGTCTGCTGCTTCTGCTTCTAGGTATTTCCGGTTCTGCCGGGTTCCATACTGCAGCATTGCCGTTTCCGGTACGTTCTACTTCTCCATCATATTCCTTTCACGGTTTTTCCAGACGGAGATAACTAAAACGATTCCAATTGAGATTCCTCCACAAGTTCTTTCCAAGCGTCTTCTAGTAACTTCATCTAGAATTTCTCTAAGAGTTCCGGGATTCCCAAAGAACTTCCTTCCGAGATTCCTCTAGAGAGATCTGAGAATCCCCATGAATTTCCTTCTACGATTCCTCTGGGAGATCCTTTGAAGATTCTTCCAGAGGAATATTCAGAGTTCCATCAGATGCCTCCAGGGATTCTTTTCGTGTTTTCTCCAGAAACTATCTCCAAGATTCCTACAGGAATTCCTTCTGGGTTTTCACAGAGAGCTTCTTCAGAGATTCTTCAAGGGATTTTTTTTTATTTGTGAATTTTCACTTAATGCTAATTCTTCACACTCAAGGGAATTTCTTTTGAAGTTCCACTGATATCCTTCCTTTTTTTCTTAGATGCCTAAAGAGGTTCAATCTGGAATTCTTCCAGTACTAATTTTCGGAATTTCTCGAACAGCTCCTCTCGGGATTCTTACAGAGATTTTTTCCGGGATTCTTCCAAGAGTGCCTAAATTCCTCCAGGTGTTCTTTCCGATATCCCTCCAAGAATTCCTTTCAAGATTCATCCAGAAGTTTCTTCTGAGATTCATCTAGAAGTTATTTCAAGGATGTCTATTGAAGTATTTTCTAAGATGTTTACAATTCCTTTTAGAATGTCTTAAGTAGTTTTTGCCGGGATTTCCACAAGAAATTCCTGGATAAATGTTATCCCTGAAGGAACTATTGAAAAAAAAAATTAGAAAGAACTTCTGGAAGACTTCCTTATGACATTTTTGGACAAATTTCTCCAGGGGTAACTCCTGAGGGAATTGCATAAGAATCTGCAGGAATTCCATACCCAAATAACACTTTGATGACCAAAACGTCTTGTAGAGGTTTTGAAAACCGTTTTAAAACCTAATACGTTTTGTTTTAGTTTCATGATGGTTTTAAGAACCTCTTCTAGTTCATTTGACAAAAAAGTGTTACTTGGATAAGGAACTCCTAAAGGAAACCCAGAAGCAGTTCCAGGAGGAATCCCCGGTGGCGCTAATGAAGGAATCTCTGAAGAAGTTCCTGGAAGTTTTCGCACGGTGTTCTAGGAGGAGCCTCAAATGGAACTCCTGGAGAAGTCCTGAAGGAAAACTGCATTCTTGAACCAATCCCAAAAAAAAAACTTCTGGAGAAATTGCGGAAGGGACTTCTTGGGGAATCCCGGTATAAATCTCGGGTGAAATTTCTGAATGGCTTCTAGAAAATCTCCTGCTGATGTCTCAGAAGGAAATCATGGGGGATTCCAGGGCTTTCAGAATCACCTATGGGAGGAAGCCGTGGAGGAGCTTCTGGAGGAACCATAGAAGAAGTTTCTGAAAAAAAAATGTGAAAGGAGTTATCAGAGGAATCCCGGAAAGATTTTCAGAATACAGGATGTCCTGGATGCAGTAAGAACTTTTAGAGAATTCTCAGAAGTAGCTCTTTCAGGATTCCCAAAAAGAGCACCTAGAGAACTCCATGAAGGAATTCCTGGAAGCATTCCAAAGAGAACTTTTGAAGGAATCCTGAGAGGATTAGCTGGATGAGTTTTGGAAAGTATTCCGAGTGAAACCCCGGAAGGAATTCCTAGAGGAATGTCGGAAAGAATCATCGGAGGAATCCTTATGGGACCTCCCTAGGGTTCCCATATGATACTTCAGGAACCACCCCAAAGGAAACTTTGAAGAATCCAGAAAAAAACGGGAAAAATTCCGAATCTCTCTAAGGAATCCCAGCATATTCTGGGATTATATTTTTGGAGAAACTACGGAAGAAATTCCTGCAGTTATCCCAGAAAGAATTGCTGGAGGAATTCCGAAAGAACTTCTAGAGTAACCATGCAGTCTTCGAGAAATCCCAGAAGAGATTCCCGGAAAGAACTCCTGGATAAATGCCAGTTAGATACTTTTAAGAGATGTCAGTAGAAGCACCTGGAACAATCCACAGGGAGACCATCTGAAGGAATCCTGAATAAACTTCTGCAAGAATCTCTGAATGAGCTCCCTGAGGAATTCTAGAAGGAACTCGTTGAAGAATCATGGACAAAAATCAGGAGGAACCGTGGAAGGAAATCCTAAAGGTATCGTATGTTAATTCCTGGGGTAATCTGACAAGGTATTTCTGAAGAAATTCCGGAAATTCCTTCCAGTAGGATCTCCTGGAGAAGTCTCATCAACAAGTCTATCCTGAGGTCTGAGCTTCTTAGATTGAAAAATCTTTTCGCGAACTGTTCTTCATGCGATCGCTTTACCTTTCCGTTGCATCGAGCTGCACAAGAATGGTAAGTAAAATAACTCGCATGTAATGTTTACCCCCACAGGACTAAAAACTGCGACCAGAGAGCAGTTAATTGAAATTCTTATCATTTCTATATCGGTGTATGAATAAGTGTACCTACTGTTCATACCGTCTATCCATACAGGAAGGTGCAGCATTCATTTTGCACACACATGATGGAGGTCGTTTGATTGAAAAGGGACCGGTAAAAAGCAAAATTCATCGACCATCATCATCAACATCATCGATTGCAACATTTTTGTGCCCTTCGAAACATATTGATCGAAATCGCTTCGGTTCGGTTTCGCGACGACTGGACCAAGTGCTCGGAATTTTGTGTGACCATTTTGCGGAAGAGACATGATAGGGAATGATTTCCACACAGGCAAAAATAATTCAGAAATCTGCACCTTGCGTAAATATTTCATGCGATTTTGCATGAAAGAATTTCTTGTTAGCAAGCTCAATGTGCAACAATTTTTAACTGTACAGAATCTAGCTGAAGACTGGTCTAACGAACTCCACTGAAGATCGTCCGATACAGCATTAAGTAATTTTTGCACGTTCTTTTAACAATAGTTTGGATAGCTAGCCCACCATTAGTTCAATATCCTCATCCATATATTGAACCAGTCTAATGTTCACCATTACATAAGTATAGATACAATGTAACCACGGTGAAGGCAGTGGGACGAGTAGGTCTTTTGGAAGCTGAAGTCCATAAATATGCAAGCCCGTTGCTCCTTCCGATCCACAGCGCAGGCACCTTCGCGTGAGTTCATATAGGTACCAGGTTTTGGAGAATCGAAAATGCATTCAGCAGCCTATCAGTTCGCCCTTTGGTAGGTCGATAAATGTTTGGAGAATTTGTGACCAGAACGGTAGGTATGTAAACTATTTCACTGATTGATTTTCATAGGCATTTGCTTGTCATCGGTCACTGGATGCTGAACTCATCCACCGTCAACACGTGTACCCTTTAACAGCCAAACGGAGATTGCATTTCAAAGTATGACTGTTAATGACGTTCGACCTGTGCGCCTCTTTGATTCTGGAACCAAATGTAACTGTAGATATAGTAAGTTAGAGTTAGTAACAAAAATAAAGGAACGCTCAAAATACACTATATTAATTTTCCTATCAAACCCACAGGTGCCACGCTACGAAAACTTCTGACTTAGTTATGGAAAGTTAATAAAACTGTCATCAGCATTCTAAGCGTTAAAACAGATGAACGCATTTTTTTTTCTGGTGCTCATTAGGTTATGGGCCCACAAATGCACGATGCCATAAATAATAGCATGGCATAATCTGCTGAGATCCGTAAAGCTCTTGAAATCTCAAATGTCACTTAGGAATGGGAATGTTGCAGAGCAGCCAAACTATCTTCGAGTTCAGAACTTCAGGTCTACACTCTCAACATCAGCTATATCTGACATACTGAGTAACGTTTCATAATCAATCGCGGTGACTGGACCAATCTAAAGTCTGCTATATATTATTATGAACCTTGCGATAATAGCTTTTTCTATGACGTTAAGTAGTGTTACATAATCCACTGTACTTACCAAATCAGTTAAAGGAACAATAAGCGTTGTTATATATTTTTGGGATATTATGGGCTTCCTTACTGTTATGAAGCTTAGTTTATAAAATTTATGTTCTGGAACATAAATATTCTAAAGATTTCAAGAACTTTCTGGAAGTTGCTGAAGGTTCCAGAAAAAAGAAAAAGAAGGTTCTAGAATGTTCTGGAGTATTGAACTTCTTAAAGTTTCGAGAATCTCCTTGAAGTTTCTGAACGCTTCAAAAGAAGGGGAAGAATCTTCTGCAGCGTTATGGAACATATTCTTCTTTTTATTAACTGATTGTTAATCTTTTTAGAAAAGAACCTTCTAGAATGTTCTCAACATCAAGCTTGATAAAATTTAGAAAACTTTATGGAAGTCAGGGATTAAGAAAAAAAGCAATAAAAAACCTTCTCGAATGTTCTGGAACATAAAAATCTATTAAATTTCTAGAAACCTACTGGAAGATACTGATTGTTCCAAAAGTAAAATAATCATCTGATATTTTAACTGGCTTTCTCAACTCTTTTTCAAGGCCAAAATAAACAAGGCCGAAACGTCGGGCAATACAAAACTAGTCGTTTTGAATTTCCACAGACTGAGAAAGCCAGTTAAAATATCCAACAAATTTCCAGTCGAAACTCTCGTCATAATCATCTGAGATATTCTGGAAAATCACACTTTCACATATACGGAAAACTATCTGTAAGCTACTAAAATGAGAAGAACCTTATGGAATGTTCACTGTAACACTTTTTTTTTAATTTCGAAAACTTCCTGGAAGTTAATAATCGTTTAAGAAAGAATAAAGGACCTTTTGGGATGTTCTGGAACATCAAATTACATAAAATTTCGAGAACTTTCTGAAGTCTACTGAATGTTTAAAAAAGAAGATTTATAATTTACGGGTATGTACTAGATCAACAAAATTCTTAATATTTGAAGATCTTTCGAGAAGTTACTGGACGTCCCAAAAACAAGACTAAGAGCTTTTTGCAAACTTTTTAAACTTACGAAAAGTAATCTGTGAACGTTCCAGAAAAAAAAATACAAGAATATTCTGGAACAACCCAATTCATAAATTTTTTGAGAGATTTTTAGAAGCTATTGAACGTTCCAAAAAAAACTGAAGATCCTCTAGAATATTCTGGAACATCAAACTGCTTTAAATACCTGGAACTTTCAAGAAGCTGCTGAAACGTTATAAGCAGCAGAAATAATAAGAAAACGAACCTTCTGGAATTTTCTGGAACATATTTTTTAATGGCGAGAGTGTTCTGGGAGTTGGTGAGCGTTCATGAAAAAATATAAAATGGTCCATCTAAAAAGTTCTGGAACATCAAAATTCATTAAATTTCGGGAACTTTCTGAAGATAAGTAAACGTTCAATGTAGTTATTAAGAGTGAAGCATTCTGGAGAGAGATTCTAGAATGTTTTCGAGAACTTTACAGAAATAGCTGAACATTCTATAAATCTCTGGAACTCTTCTTTCTACTAAATAAAAGCGTACGACCAGTAGATTCGGCAGTATTTTATGACGTTTATACAGTGTATCAAACAATTGTCCGTACAGCAATTTTTTGGTCAAAATATTTTTTCATTCAAATGACCATAACTTTTATGTACATCAATCAAATATGCTGAAATTTTGAGCAATCATTAACCACATATTAAAGCTTAATTGGTAGAATTTTGAACGAGATCGAATAAGTTTTCTGAAAGTTATAGAACTTTTAGTAAAACTAATAAGATTCTTGAACACATTTTTAAAACATTATATCTCAATATGTACTCGATGAAACTTTTTCCATTTTTTTTATGATACAGCCTCTACCTAAGGCTTTTATATGCAGCTTTGTTTGAGGTTTTATATTCACTACAAAAAATATGAAAAATCTGTATATGTTTAGAGTGTTATTTGGAAATTTATCATATTTTGATCAATAAAAGTGGCAAGTGGATTCAACGTTTTTAAACTCTCTTAATGTAATATTTTTGTACAGGACCTACTAAACTACATATAAAGAGTAGGTACTATGTATTTTTCGTTCAATTAATGCACTTTTATTGGTGGAAAACGTTTGGCAGATTATATGTGCAAAATAAGGTAATTTTTTAAACATTGTCAACTACATAAGCACATTTTTTGATATTTTTTGTAGTGAATATAAAACCTCAAAAGTAGCTGCATATGAAAATCTTAGGTATCAGCTGTAACACACAAAAAATTGAAAAAAATCATCATGCTGAGATATAATTTTTTAAAAATGTGTTCAAAAATCTTATAAGTTTTTCTAAAAGTTCTATAACTTCCAGAAAACTTATTCGATATCGCTCAAAATTTTACCAATGGAGCTATAATATATGGTTCATGATTGGTCGAAATTTCAGCGTTTTTGATTGACGTATAAAAAAGTTATGAACATTTGAATGAACAATTATTTTGACCACAAAATTGCTGTACGGACAATTGTTTGATACACTGTAAGAAAAAGTCTGGCAGTGAAGAAGTGTAATTGGAACTTTAAAAACAATCTTTTCCTAGCTAACGTGGCTAGTCACGTCGGGTCAGCTAGTTATATAATAATTGGTTTCATTAGCAGTTTCAATAAATAGATGGGGGAACCGCTAATAGAGATTAATAAAAAATGTTACAGGTATACCTCAATTTAATGGACATTTCAGTTTTCGAAATGTCTATAAAATCGAATTTTACATAAAATCGAAGCAAAAATTTTTATTTAGTTTTTATGTAAACTTTATACCAAAATGTACCAAAACATATAGAGACTGCATGAAAATTGAGTTTTCGATAAAAGGCTCGGAGTTTTTGCCATATATTAATAATTGTCGCTAAATAACGAATAAATCACTATCTCGCTATTTTGCTGCGATCAAAAACTTTTGTCTCCAAAACTATATATGGTTGATTTGAAAGCCAATTTTTTGAGCAATGGACATACACAATGACGTTATTTGCATAAATGTCCCAAAAAATTGAAAAAGTTCATAAATTCTTCCAGGGATCCCATCTGAACTTCCTCAAGGGGTTCCTTCGGAATTTGAGAGATTCGTGAGAAGCACTTGATATAGCGTGGTTACTAGTTGTGCTGTATTTGCCGAACGATTTTTTCTGTATGATTAGTGTAGGCTTGTGCCGTTATCTGCTCGATCGCCTTTTGTTGCAACTCCGGGGTGTTAAATAAAATTAAGTAAACCCAGATTTCTCAAATTTATTGCGACGGTCTCCGAATAAAACTTCCCACATCAAATCATCATGTTACAGAATATTTCAGAAAATCTTCCATGTGTCACAAAGAATTATTCAACGAAATTTGGCAAGATTTGCTTCACCAATTTCTCCATGATTTTTCCCAAATCGTTTCAGAGATTGTTCGAAAAATTCGCACAGGAATTACTTCAGAAATTATTTTGATTATTTATTCATTAACTTCTCTAGGCATTCGTTCAAGACCCAAGTAACCACGAGGCACTATAATTCACCTGGAGGCGAATATAATTTTATTGAGGAGCTGACAGACTGTATAATGGCCGCTTAATAGGGAATGTTTTGGAGATTTCTATAGAAAATATACCAAGAATTCTTCGGAAATTCTTCTATTCTATTTTTGTTTGCGGAAACTTGTCCGAGTATTCGGCAAAAAAATCCTTCACGGATTCTTTCAAAAAATCTTCCATGGATACATTCGGAAATTTTCTTTATAGATTTGTTTAGGAATTTACTTCTTTTCTATAAATTTCACAAAGAATTCTTTCAAATCATCTTTCATGATTCACTTCTAAAATTCCTCCACTTTTTGTCAAAAACTTATTTATGGAAATGAGTTGAAATTCCTCTAGGGATTCTTACAAAAACGAAAATTCTTTCAAGGATTTCACCAAAAATTCCAACAGAAACTTCCAATTTCTACTGATATTCCACTAGGGATTTCTCCATAAGTTTCAGAAAGAGTTGTGTATGATTTTTTTTAGAAATTCCTCCTTTGCCTTTTTAGAGACTTTTTTAGATTTTTACCTCTGGAGCCGACCTACTGATACCTGAAGGATTTATTCCAAAACTTTCTCCGAGGTTTGCTTTAGAAATTGCTCCAAGGATTTTTTGAATCTAAATTTCTGTCCGAAAAAAACTTCCTGGGATTTCTCTAGAAATTCCTCGAAGGTTACTTCAAACAATGTGAGAACTTTCCATAAATTTATCTACGAATTCCTTCGGATTTCTTCAATAGTGATTCCTCCAGATTTTTTTTTTCAAAGCATTCATCTAGAAACCCTTCCATGAAGTTTCTCAAAAATACTCCATGAACTTTAGAATATTATTCACGGATACATTGAGAATCAGAAGCTCAAAACTCCTTCAAAATTTTCTCAGAAGCTTTCTAAAGAACTGTCTCTAAGGATTGCTACAGGAATGCTACAAGACATTATTAGGGAAATTTCCAAAATTTCCTTTAAGTATTCTTTCAAGACATTTATGTTGCACAAATTTCTCCAAGGATTCCTTAAGAAAGTCTTTGGAAACCATCCAAGATCACTTCAGAAATTTATCAACAGATTTTGCAGACTTCTACAGAGGATTGCTATAGAAAGGCTGAAAGATATTCTTGCATAAATTCCGCCGGGTATTCATCTATGTATTTTCTCAAAAATTCCTCCAGGATTTCCTCCAACTTGTCAGAATTTTTCTATGGATTTCTCAAGAAATTCGTTAAAAAAATGTTTAGTATTTTTATTTGGGGATTTCTCCAAGATTTTTTTTTCAAAAATATCAAGAGGTTTTTAAGCTTTTCACTTAAGCTTTGTACTTAAGCTTTGTACTTCGAAACCGTAACACTATATAAAGGATACTACTTAGTTCTATTAGAAGTATCACAAAAATTAAGCATTCTTGTGAAAAAAATAGCGAACTACTTCGAAGAAATCACCAACTTTAAATGACACCAGAAAGTCCATTTCCGGCAGAGAACTTACATCCACTTGGCAAAGATTCGTTTCGATTCCAGCCACGCAGTAGCTCATATGTATATACAGACGTCCTTCGAAATTCGGAGAGAAGCTGGCGAACGAGAGTGGGTACCAACGTAACAAACCATCGCAGGATGAGAAGGAAATTACCGTAGATTTATCTTCCTTAGCTTCATCTTTGTGGATATCATTTTTCCTCGTTTTATTACCCCTGGGGCTGACGTACCTACCTGTATGTGGAGAGGGGGGAATAAGTGTTCAATGCTCAGTTGGGGTAAAGCGAGTTACCAAATAGTAATCACCGAAGAGAAATGAGTTTTCAGTTGAACACTAAACAATTATCTTGTTCTTGTACCGACTTTTCGAACCCTCTAAGCAGACTATACGGCGGAATTAAAAGTTACATACAAAGCTGATTACACTCATTCGAAAAAAAAACCAAGCAATTAGTTTTGAAAAGGTTTTGAAAACCGTCATAAAACCTATTTTCGATTTTGTTTTATGATTGTTTCCTAAAATCTTTACAAGCTAAAACTGTTTCTTGGAAAATTTAGAGGAAGGATATAAAGTATATCAAGAAGTTTGAGAAATCAGAATACTTTATTTGTGGAACAGTGAGATGCTCCAGGAGCTTCATTCAACCCCAACTTCCCTTATGGATAGTTTCCCTACTCCATAAGGGCAGCACCTCTTTTTCATCGTGAGAAGTGGCGAACCATTTTTAGATCGTTCCTAGAGTACCGTTGTTGGTGCCTTCGTCCTCGTTGACGTCGTCGTCCACTTCCCACCCCACTATCTCCTGATAGCGGTGATATTTTATGCGGTAAATTACCGGTTATTTTCGCCGGCACGAAAGTCTTGTCCATGTCCGTCCACGAGAACAAATGACAGCGAAAAGGCCTCAGCCGCCGCCGCCGCCGCCGCCGTCAGCACTCGCCAATCGAAAGGGTGGCGGCAGCGGAAATTCTGCCACTTTATGTCCGAAAGAATCGGAACATGACACGGAACCAGGCCACTCCAACTCCATGAGCAAGATCTCCTACCCGGCGAAATCCGAAACATGTGTTCCCCCGAAAGGTGACATAATTTTCTTCCTGTTTCCCGTTGGGCCGCTGCTGGCTGCTGGGCTGGTCGTCTCCCTTAGCTGGACTAGTGCGGGCGGTCAAATCTACGCGGACCAACAACACGAACCACACAGGCACCCATCAGGACGACGAGTCGAGTACGTGACTTGGCACCGTAAATTTGGCCCCTGCATGTATGTTAGGCCGTGTACGGTGGTCGGTCGTTGATGGCCATCGGTTCGCGATTTCGAGTGGCGGAGTAAATCTACCGTTTGTGAGAATGGACTTTTGGTTTAGGGTCGTAAAATGTATCTTTTACTTGTATAACGTGAGAACAAGTAGCCATTGCATTGTTCGGTGTATGTACTGATGTTGTCAGTACGGTCGTTATCTTGTGCGTCTGTGTATGTGTTTCTACATGAAATATTGATATTTGTCGAAGAACCGATTCTACCTTTCAACCACTCGCACGTCCATCAGAATATTTTTGAACTTAATCTTGCATATTGCTGCTTGTACAACAGATCATTTTATCATCAATTTTAACTTCTATTATTGATCAGCCTAGATATCAGTGCGCATTGTAAGGTTAGTTATCGCTCAGCTTCTGAGAGACACGGACGTGTTTTAACGAATGCGCTCCTCTTAAGTCAAGCATTTTTTTTTCTGCCGTTTTGTGTTTATCGCCGCAGTGCCGCGTCGCGTGTGTAGTGCTACGCGATGAGGCGAGAAAACACCTTCAGGATCGATTATTCGACCTTTCCGGTGAAACCGTCTTTCGAGAAAGTGCATGGCTTCTGCCGCACGGTTCTCGGTTTGAAGAAGGAAGAAGTGAAAATACTACAGTGCAGTAGAGGTGAACAATGTGCGTTCGTTAAGGTTAGCGACCTGACGCTCGCACAAAAAATAGTGGACGAACATGATGGACGACACGAAGTTGAATTGGAGGGAAAGAAGTACACGCTTCGTTTAACCATCGAGGATGGAAGTGTTGAAGTGAAGGTCCACGACCTCCCCGAAGATGTGACGGAAGAGAAGATCGTGGAGTTTTTGAGCGCATTCGGTGAAGTGATCGCGATTCGCGAGTTAACGTGGGGTGAGAGCTTCGACTTCGGTGGTGTTCCACTCGGAGTGTGGTCAGCCCGAATGCTGATCAAGCGAAACATCGACTCTTGGGTCACCATCGACGGGCAGCAGGCATTCGTCGTTTACAAGGGGCAGCTCCTATCATGCAAACACTGCAAGGAGAGGGCACACTCCGGCATATCATGTGTCCAGAACAAAAAGCTGCTGGTGCAGAAGAGCTACGCCAACGTAGCGAAGCAAAGTAGCAACCGTCAACCACCCAAAAAGTCGGCTGGAGCGAAACCACCGAACACGAAACCGGCAGGTCAGAGTTCTACAGCGCCAGCACTAACATCATCGGCTGCTTTTCCCGAACTGCCGAAGCCTCCCAGTCAGAACGAACAGTCTGCCTCGGTTTCACAAGCCAACAGTCAACCCGACAAGGTTGACTTGACAATCTCCCCCCGCGAGCAGCCACAGAGCACTCGTGCCACATCTTCGTCTATCCGGCCTCCACCACAAGCTTCTGAGGTCACCGATATTGTTGATCTCTTCAGAAAGCCTGCATATGTGCTGCGATCGCACAGCAAGAGTGGCAATGGCAACGAGTCGGACGAATCATCTGCATCAACGAGCAGCAGCCGAAGCCGGCATCGCCCACCCGGTAAAAAGCCCCGTCGAGAAGGCAAGGACGACGAGCAGGGTGAAGATCGGCAACTATAAATGGCTCTCACGTCGTACAATATCACTTCCATCAACATCGGCACAATTACCAATCCCACGAAACTTGCGGCGCTACGCAGCTTCATCAACAGCCTAAACCTTGACATTGTGTGTCTGCAAGAGGTAGAGAACGAACAGCTCTCCTTGCCTGGCTTTGTCGTTTTCTCCAATGTAGATCACACGAGGAGAGGAACGGCTGTGGCTCTAAAGCAACACATTCAGGTCTCTCACGTCGAGAAGAGTCTGGACGGCCGCCTGATTGCTCTGAGAGTGCACAATACTACAATCTGCAATATCTACGCTCCATCCGGCACAGCTCAGCGAGCAGCTCGGGAGGAATTTTTCAACGGCACGCTTGCCTACTACCTTCGCCACCCCTCTCAACACGTAATCCTCGCTGGCGATTTCAATTGCGTACTGCGCGCATGCGATTCTTCTAGCCCGAATACCAGCCCGGCTCTCAAAACAGCTGTGCAACAGCTCCAGCTCCACGATGCATGAGAAAAGCTGTGCCCGCGTGATTCAGGCTTCACGTACGTCTGTCGGAATGCGCAATCACGTCTTGACCGCATCTATGTCAGCAGTAGTTTGCGAGATCATTTGCGCACCGCGCATACCCATGTCTGCTCGTTTACAGACCATAAAGCGCTAACACTCCGACTCTGCCTTCCCCAGCTAGGACATGAGCCCGGGCGCGATTTCTGGTCCCTCAGACCGCATCTGCTCACCGACGAAAACGTCGAAGATTTCCAACAACAGTGGCAATATTGGACCCGGCAGCGGAGAGCCTACGGCTCGTGGATGGAGTGGTGGCTGTCGTACGCCAAGCCCAAAATCAGAACGTTTTTCAAGCGCAAATCGCGAATCGTCTTCGACGAATTTCATGACGCCCACCAGCGTCTGTATGCGCAACTACGGCAAGCGTACGACGGCTACTATCAGCACCCCGAAATGCTGACCACCATAAATCGGCTGAAAGGAGAGATGCTGGCATTGCAACAAAATTTTTCGCACATGTTCATGCGTGTCAACTCGACATATTTGGCGGGCGAACCACTGTCCATTTTTCAGTTGGGGGAGAGACGAAGAAAGAAAACGGTCATAACACAGCTGCGGACTGAGGAGAATGAGGTCGTAGCTGAACCGCCAGCGATCGAAGCAAATCTGCTAAACTTTTTCACAAGTCTCTACACGGAAGAAGCAGTAAATAACAACACCGAGGGCTTTGAGTGCGATCGTGTGATCCCCCCAGATGATCCCATCAATGAAGCCTGCACAGACGCAATCTCCACCGCAGAAATTCTCTCTGCGATAAAAGCGAGTGCCCCGAAGCGCTCCCCCGGCAACGACGGCATACCACGAGAATTTTATCTTCGTGTTTTTGATGTTATTCACAGGGAGCTAAATCTCCTGCTAAACGAAGCCCTAGCAGGTAATCTCCCTCCTGCATTTGTGGAAGGCATCATCGTTCTGGTCAAAAAGAAGGGAGGAGATAACACGGCCCGATCATACCGTTCCATATCGCTGCTTAACAGCGATTACAAGCTGCTCTCCCGCATCCTAAAATCCAGGCTAGAGTGCGTAATGAGAGCCCACCGCATCCTCAGCGACGGACAAAAATGCTCAAACTCGGAGCGTAACATCTTTCAAGCTACTCTCGCTCTGAAAGATCGGATTGCGAGTCTTCGTCATCACCGACGCGCCGGTAAACTCATCAGCTTCGACCGGAAAATGCGTTCGATCGGGTCCGCCACTCTTTCCTATTCGACACCATGCGTTCGCTCGGCTTCAATCGGGAACTCATCGCTCTTCTCTCGACTATTGCCAGCCGATCCACCTTACTTACCTTACCGGTCAGGCTAAGGCCGGGGTGGCCTCTGCTGTACATAGTAGCCGCCTCCATTCCACTCGGTCCATGGCTGTTTGTCTCCAGTTCCGCACTCTGCGTAGGGTCCGCAGATCGTCCTCCACTTGGTCGACCCACCTAGCTCGCTGCGCTCCACGTCTTCTTGTACCGGTCGGATGACTCTCGAGAACCATTTTAGTCGGGTTGCTATCCGACATCCTGATGACGTGACCCGCCCACCGTAGCCTCCCGATTTTCGCGGTATGGACGATGGTTGGTTCTCTTAGCAGCTGATGCAGCTCGTGGTTCATTCGCCTTCTCCAAGTCCCGTCTTCCATCTGCACTCCGCCGTAGATGGTACGCAACACCTTCCGTTCGAAAACTCCAAGGGCGCGTTGGTCCTCTGCACGTAGGGTCCATGTTTCGTGCCCATAGAGGACGACCGGTCTAATCAGCGTTTTGTAGATGGTTAACTTCGTGTTACGGCGAACTTTGTTCGATCGTAGAGTTCTGCGGAGTCCAAAGTAAGCACGATTTCCTGCCACAATGCAGCCGATCCACCTCCCGGCTGCTAATCAACGGACGTCTCTCACGTTCGTTCGAAATTCAACGTTCGGTCCGGCAAGGTGACCCACTCTCCATGCACCTCTTCGTGTTATACCTCCATCCCCTGGTGTGCCGGCTCGAGCAAGCATGCGGCGATGACCTGCTGGTAGCGTATGCCGACGACATCAGCGTCATCGTGACGTCAGCTGAGCAGATCGAAATGATCAATGATATATTCTCCCTCTTTGGACCAGCTGCCGGTGCCCGTCTAAATCTGCGCAAAACGGTCGCAATAAACGTTGGATTTTGCGAGGGTAACGAAATCAATACCCAGTGGCTACAAACAGCCAATGTAGTTAAAATATTGGGGATTACCTTCGCAAATTCGATTCGCCTGATGACAACGATGAACTGGAATGCGCTGGTGGCGATGGGTAAGTTCGTGCAACAAATGTGGCTGCACGGTCTGCGTACGCTGACGCTCCATCAGAAAGTGATAATGCTGAACACGTTCGGCACGTCCAAGCTGTGGTACGTCTCGTCAGTATTGCCGCCTCTAGGCATACACACAGCAAAAATCACTTCCACGATGGGTAATTTCCTATGGAGAGGAATTGTTGCCCGCGTTCCGATCATGCAACTTGCTCGTAGTAAGGAACATGGAGGGCTAAATCTTCATCTGGTTGCTCTCAAAGCGAAAGCTCTTGCTATCAATCGCCATTTAAAAGAGATCGATTCCCTTCCTTATTATAAATCCCTTATACTCCACGATCATCCCCACCCAGCAATTCCAATCGATCATCCCGACATTAGAATCATCCTTTCAAACTATTTCCACATTCCAAACCTAATCCAACAAAACCCCTCCGCCGATCTCATCCATAGGTACTTCGTTCAGCTAACGGAGCAGCCAAAAGTGGAACGAAACAATCCCAGAATTGACTGGCCGCGTGTTTGGCGCAACATCCAAGACAAACAACTCTCATCGACGGACCGATCGAAGCTCTACCTGCTGGTGAATGAGAAGTGGGAGCACCGGAAACTGCTTTCTGTAATGCAGAGAGTAGCTGACGAGAATTGCATCAATTGTGACGGACGAACAACAGAAACACTTCAACATAAATTCTGCGGCTGTGCTCGTGTTGGCCCGGCTTGGACGGTCCTGCAGCAGAGGCTGGCGGTCGTAATGAATGGATGGAGAAGACTGACGATTGAAGATCTGCTGAGGCCTGCTTTGACGGGCATGAACAGATTTAGACGAACAAATATTTTGAAAATTTTTGTGAAATACGTCACCCTAGACGTCACCTTTGTTAACGAGTGTAACGGAAGAATCGATGTAGATGCTCTTAATTTTCATTTAAACCTAGAATAATAAATTGTAAATACTATTTGTAAAACACCCTGAATAGACAAATGAATAAAACCAAATTTTAAACCCAAAAAAAAAGGTTAGTAGAGGGAGTCTCAATTGTCTCAGAATAACACTACGGACCGACTGGTGAGTAGAGTCCTTTAAATAGGGGAACTCTAGCGTTTTGTGATGCGATTATGTATCTACTTACCGTGTCGTCTAGGTATGAATGCTTAGGGAAGGAATCTGATGAAAACTTAACCACAACCTTCAGTGTACCAGGCGTCCTCCACGGAACAGTCTTATGCATCGCAAATCGACCACGTTCTGATTAACAGCCGGCACTTCGCCTATCGTGGCGCTAACATCGACTCCAACCACTATCTGGTGATGGTCAATCCGCGCCCAAAACTTTCCGTCATCAATAATGTACGGTACAAGCGACCGCCACGGTACAACCTAGAGCGACTGAAACAACCGGATGTCGCCTCAGCATACGTGCCGAATCTCGGGACAGCGTTGCCAGACGAGGGCAAGCTCGATGTGGCCCCTCTAGATGACCATGCGGCCGTTCGAGTCCGTATGAAGTTGATCATCAATATTAACTTCTTTTCTCGATCAGCCTAGATAGCTGTGTAGTGTCGGTAGCGATTGTCTCAATTGGCTAAGAATAACACTACAGATCGCCTGTTCCGGTGGTAAGAATCCACCAACAGGTGACCCCTAATTCATGGTGTGATGCGGCTTTATGCTTACCGTGTCTAGGAATGAATGGCTAGGGGGGTCTAATAAAAACCTAACCGCTAACGGAGACTGTGGAGTACCAGGGCGCCCTCCACAGTATGTAGCCCTTACTGCGCTAACCGGAGCAATGGTGCAGTGGACCTTGTGTTTCTCCGAGACAATCAGCTGCCCTTCTCTAGCAGAATTAGTCACGAGCTGACCATGTGTCAGATGAAGAATCTTTATCTGACCATCGCTATATCTTTTTTGAACATTTAAATGTTACTTCGCAAACATTGCGTTTCAGGAATCCTCGGTCAACAAACTGGAATCTTTTTACTGATTTGGTTGCGTTCAAATTTCATGGATACTCACCATCCATTGACACTCCAAGTGCCAAGTGCCGTTGATACTACAACGACCTTCATCATGGAAGCTTTTGAAGAAACATGCCCTCTACGGTCTGTGAAGATCACAGGAACTCTGATCTGGCGAAACTCAGGAAACAATGTAGAAAGAGTTGGAACAGACGACGTTCGACTGGTTCGGAGGCTTCCAGGTCGGCTCGCAAGGCCTACAGGAAAGCTCTCCGGTCTGCTGAACGATCCGGCTGGAAAAACCTTTGTACAAATGTTTCCAGCTTGAGTGAAGTCAATCGGTTAAACAAAATTCTTGCGAAATCTAAGGGTTTCCGGGTGAACGAATTTCGTTTACATAATTAAATTAATTAATTATCGATTTTTGCGGCTTAACCAGCCGAATGGAAGTTTTACTTTATTCCAAAAGCTAGACTTTACATATACTGGCGTGAGTGAGAAATGGACAAATTGAGGTGAAATTTGCGAAAAAGTTACTCGTCCTCTCGGTGAGACTCGAACTCACGTAGTAGGAGTCGTGAGTTCGAGTCTCACCGAGAGGACGAGTAACTTTTTCGCAAATTTCACCTCAATTTGTCCATTTCTCACTCACGCCAGTATATGTAAAGTCTAGCTTTTGGAATTTAGTTTGCCAAATGGCGATCTGACTTCCTCTGATGAGGAAGTTCTGGAATGCTTATTCAGCACACACTTCCCTGGATGTGTGGATATTACATCCTCGGATGAACCTGATGTCTTTTCTTGTAGTTATGATTCTTTAGCTTTGGCTCGGAGTATTGTAACTATAGAATCGATTGAGTGGGCTCTTAATAGCTTTGCTCCTTTCAAATCTCCTGGGGCAGATGGGATTTATCCTATTTTGCTTCAGAAGGGATTTGATTATTTCAAACATGTTTTGAAAAAACTACTTGTTTGCAGTTTTGCTACAGGGTATATTCCCAAATCCTGGCGCGATATTACTGTAAAGTTTATTCCAAAAGTGGGTCGAGCGTTGTATGAAGAAGCAAAGAGTTTCAGAGCTATCAGTTTGACCTCTTTTCTTCTGAAATGCTTAGAACGCATTGTGGATCATCACATCCGTGATGTTCATCTGGCCAACGTGCCTCTTCATGTGAACCAACATGCCTACCAATCTGGTAAGTCCACTGTGACTCTTTTACACAAGGTTGTTTACGATATCGAGAAAGCATTCGCTCAAAAGCAGTCTTGGCTGGGTGTTTTCTTAGATATCGAGGGTGCCTTTGACAACGTGCCTTTCGATGCCATATTGGAAGCCGCACGGAGTCATGGTATATATCCAATGAGTTCCAATTGGATTCATCAAATGCTCAAAATCCGACATCTCTTCTCGACATTGCGTCAAGCGGGGATTAAGAAATTGAGTGTTTGTGGATGCCCCCAAGGGGGAGTCTTACCACCACTTTTGTGGAATCTCGTAGCAGATACGCTATTGAGGCAACTCAATAATAGCGGTTTTCCTACTTATGGTTTTGCCGACGACTACCTAACTTAGTTGGTATGTGCATCAGCACCCTTTTCGACCTGATGCAAAGCGCCCTTCAGGTAGTTGAGGGTTGGTGTCGCCAATATGGCCTTTCGGTTAATCCGAGTAAAACATCTATTGTTCTTTTCACGGAAAGGCGAAAACGTAATGGCGTTCGACTTTTGCGTCTCTTTGATTCTGAAATCGATGTGACTGAACAGGTAAAGGACGTTGGAGTCATTCTTGATTCCAAGCTTTCCTGGACACCTCACATTGAGTTCAGAATCAAGAAAGCTTGTATGGCCTTCGGGCAATGCCGGCGAACCTTTGGTACAACTTGGGGTCTTAAACCCAAGTATATCAAATGGATCTACACAACTGTTGTTCGACCAATATTGGCTTATGGATGGCATGGTACACAAATTACGTAACGCTAAAATCAGCAATTTCAGACTCCCCCCTCCCCCATGTAACGCTTTTTGTATGAAAACCAAAAATATTTTGTATGGCTCGTAACGCTAAGCTAGACTCCCCCCTCCCCCTATAGCGTTACGTAATTTGTGTACGATGCCTCTTGTGTGGTGGCAAAAGGTCGAAATGAGAGCGATCCAATCAAAGTCCAATCTCCAAAGGATGTGCTAAATGGCGATGTCTGGAGCGTTCTCTTCAACTCCCACGGCAGCGCTCGAAGTTCTCTTTGACGTTGCTCCACTACACATTTATCACATACAAGAAGCATTTTCTTGCACTTACCGGTTACGGGTACTCGGTCTACTAGAGGAAACTCCTGTGAACCGCACATCAACACACACCTCGTTGTTTTCACTTCTGGTGAATTGGGACAAAATTGTTCTTGCTCCAAGTGATCTTCTAATAGTAAGAAATCAAAGGTTGTTTTTCTCAGAGATGGCGCCACCACATTAAAAGTAAAATCATTTTCTTGTATGGGCAAATCGCTGGCTTGCACTTGTTCCGCATCGCAGCGATTTGTACCCTGGGGCAAAAAGTTGCAAATTAGAAACAAAATCATTATGCCTACGCGTTTCTTCCGGATTCATTACAGTAATAGAGAATTTATTACGCCACCATACAAATTGCAAGCTGTTTACTTCTTTTTTTCTGACTGGCATTTTCCACCCGTGCTGCGCATGATGTTTCCGAGTGGATAGGTGCAGGCGGCGCCACTGTATATGTGAAAAACACGTGGAACACGAGCGCCATCTATGATTCCGTAGTGCAAACTTTTCTGCTTGTTTACACTGTTATCACGTTTACCGCATTTATCAGAAAAGCGCCTCTACCGGCACTCTAGCAAAAACGCAGCTGATTACTTCCTATTGCTTGTAATTTTCCATATAGGACATATTCCACGAAATTCCCTTCCCGGAAAGAGTGGACATCTGGTTATCTGGAAAGAAGTATTTCAGACGGCATCGTATGTTACACTGATGGCTCCCTTCTCGAAGGTCGAGCAGGCGCTGGTGTTTATTCTCGTGAGCTAAGGCTGTATCAGTCTTACTCACTTGGTAGACACTGCACCGTTTTTCAGGCCGAAATCTTTGCTCTTATGTGCGGAGTGCAATCAGCACTTCAGCAGCACGTAATGGGCAAAATAATATACTTCTGTTCAGATAGCCAGGCTGCTATTAAAGCACTTGCTTCGGCCAACTCTAGGTCGAAGGTAGTTATCGCTTGTCGAACTCAAATCGAGGAGCTGAATTCAGCAAACGCTGTTCACCTTCTATGGGTACCTGGCGATTCTTCCATCGCTGGAAATGAATTGGCTGATGAGTTAGCTCGCACTGGAGCATCACATGACCTCATTGGCCCTGAGCCAGCTATTCCGATATCGAAGTGTTGGGTAAAGCATCAGATTGACACCTGGGCTGCCACTCAACACAGACAATACTGGGATAGTTTGGAGTCATGTCGTCAAACCAAATTGTATTGTACTGAACCATCTCCAAGGGTGGCGAAGTATCTTACAAATCTGTCAAAACAGAATTGCAGCATTCTGGTTAAAGCATTGACTGGCCACTGCCGACTCAGCTATCACATGGCGAATATTCAGCAAGCTGATTCATTTGCATGTAATAGCTGTGAATCCGATTATGGAACTTCGTTTCATTTGATATGTAACTGTCCAGTTTTTGCGCAACTGCATTTCCGAGTATTCGGTAAACACTCATTAAGTGAAACTGATTTCAGAGACCTGAATATTCAGGATATTCTGTTGTTCTTAACCCGCTGTGGTGAAGAGCTATAGGCTCTCTTTTGCTTCATGCGTTATCACAGTGCCCTTTTCAGGGCGCTGTTTGAACCCATTGCACTATAGGATATCAGGCGGACAAAAATCAGAAAAGTGACTTTCACCAATGTTTGTTCTGAAATTTTCTATCAATAATAATAGTAGTTTACGCAACAAGGTGCAGAATAAAGATTTTTACAGCACGAGTTGTACACTTATGGATAAGTACGACGAGTGCTGTAAAAATCGAGTTCTGCACCGAGATGCGTACAACGTTTTTTGCAATTTCATTAATTTCCACTTGAGGATAGTTTTTAACAAAACTTTTTCATCAAACTGCACACTGATGTTCATAGCTATGTTTAAGAAAGTCTGATCATAGCAGGTTATACTGTGCAGTTCTCACAATTTTCCAAACCTGCGTCCAGAAAGCATCAAGAACTTGATCAAAACTGAAAACAGTGCTGTAATAGTTCATTACGCAACGCAAATCAGTGCTGTAATGAACCATTACAGCATTGATAATTTGGTGTGGGAAAGTAGGCCTTTTCCTGTCAGATTTGCGTGAGGTAAAACAGCCTATTACGATGAGAAATTGAAAAAACATATAAACTAACATATGCTGATTTATCGACCGTATACTATTAATAACTTGATGATTTTTTGTGGCTATATCGGTCTCTTTCTACTCATAGTATAAGGGAGTAGAGATCAAAGTGGATAATGAAATGATAGATATGATAGAATTCGCTAGGTAGCGAACAAGTGTGAAAATTTTATAGAAGGTGAAATTAGGCAAGTAGGCCATGTATTGAACGAATACATCGAATGCGTGAAACTTCTGCCGTGCGACCTGTGCTTTTAAACAGATCGGCTTGGTTGGTAGTTCATACCACCTTACCAAGACTGGCAAAAGTTTCAGGCACCCGACGATGTATTCGTTCAATACATGGCCTACTTGCCTAATTTCACCTTCTATAAAATTTTCACACTTGTTCGCTACCTAGCGAATTCTATCATATCTATCATTTCATTATCCACTTTGATCTCTACTCCCTTATACTATGAGTAGAAAGAGACCGATATAGCCACAAAAATCATCAAGTTATTAATAGTATACGGTCGATAAATCAGCATATGATATGAAAAGTTTGGCTCAAAAAGAAAAGTGTTCTATCCTATAAGATCGAAAAAGCTAATAGGAAGAACACGCCGCGATATAGACATACCTCTATGAACGGAGTGCGAATTCCGAAAAAGCTACCGATCGATAGAATTTGTGATGAAAACAGAACAATACATTAGGCAGTCGGGTGCCTGAAACTTTTGCCAGTCTTGGTAAGGTGGTATGAACTACCAACCAAGCCGATCTGTTTAAAAGCACAGGTCGCACGGCAGAAGTTTCACGCATTCGATGTATTCGTTCAATACATGGCCTACTTGCCTAATTTCACCTTCTATAAAATTTTCACACTTGTTCGCTACCTAGCGAATTCTATCATATCTATCATTTCATTATCCACTTTGATCTCTACTCCCTTATACTATGAGTAGAAAGAGACCGATATAGCCACAAAAATCATCAAGTTACATATAAACTAAGAAAAACCCAGAATTTTTACAAAGATATTGAGCATCAAAGTTGAGTAAAGCTAAAAAATGCGATTTTCGCAGAAAACATGGAAGTTCTACGAGAAGCTCAATGTATCCCGAAACGGCTTCGTGCCGCGAGCCGAAATATGCAGGGATAAGGAAGGAGGCCTCTTGACGGACGGACGTGCGATGATCGAAAGGTGGAAGTACGACGAGCACCTGCATGACGTGGAGGACGTAGGCACGGGAGACCACGGCAACGGAGGAAACGACGACGCCAGTGCAGTGGAGGACGTAAATAAACCAACTCCCACGCTGATGGAAGTTAAGGACGCCATTCATTAGCTCAAAATCAACAAAGCAGCTGGTAAGCATGGTGTTGCAGCTGAACTCATAAAGATGTGCCCAGAAAAGTTGGTTACTGTCTGCATCGGTTGATAGTCAGGATCTGGTAAACCGAACAGCTACCCGAGAAGTGGAAGGAAGGGGTAATCTGTCCCATTCACAAGAAAGGCGACCATTTGGTATGTGAGAACTTCAGGGCGATCACTATTTTGAATGCCGCCTACAAATTGCTATCCCAGATCATCTTCCGTCGCCTGTCACCTAAAACGAATGAGTTCGTGGGATGTTGTCAAGCCGGCTTAATCGACGGCCGGTCGACAACGGATCAAATCTTCACCATACGGCAAATCCTCTAGAAATGCCGCATCACCTGTTCATCGAAATCAAAGCGGCATACGACAGTATCGACCGCACAGAGCTATGGAGCATCATGGGCGAAAACGGTTTTCCTGAGAGGCTGAATAGACTGATTGAAGCAACGATGGGACGGTGTACAAAACTGCGTAAGGGTTTCGGGTGAACTGTCTAGTTCATTCGAATCTCGCCGGGGACTGCGACAAGGTGATGGACTCTCATGTCTACTCTTCAATATCGCTCTGAAAGGTGTGATGCAACGAGCCGGGATCAACAGCCGGGGAACGATTTTCACAAAATCCGGTCAATTTGTGTGCTTTGCGGACGACATGTACATTACTGCCAGAGCATTTGGAAAGGTGGCAGAGCTGTACACCCGTCTGAAACGCGAAGCAGCAAAGGTCGGACTGGTGGTGAATGCCTCAAAAACAAAGTACATGCTGGTAGGCCGTAGGCGGAACCGAACACAACCGGATCTGTCTGGGTAGTAATGTTACGATAGACGGGGATACCTTCGAGGTGGTGGAGGAATTCGTCTACCTCGGATCCTTACTGACGGCTAACAACAACGTGAGCCGTGAAATTCGGAGGCGCATCATCAGCGGAAGTCGTGCCTACTACGGGCTCCAGAAGAAACTGCGGTCGAATAAGATTCACCTACGCATCAAGCGCACCATGTATAAAACGCTAATATGACCAATGGTCCTCTACGGGCACGAGACATGGACCATGCTCGAGGAGGATCTGCAAGCACTCGAAGTTTTCGAACGACGCGTGCTAATTACGATCTTCGGCGGTGTGCAGGAGAACGGTGTGTGACGGAGAAAGATGAACCATGAGCTCGCTGCACTTCGCGGCGAACCCAGCATCCAGTAGGTGGCCAAAGCCGGAAGGATACGGTGGGCAGGGCATGTTGCAAGAATGCCGGACAACAACCCTGCAAAGCTGGTGTTTGCAATTGACCCGGTTGGCACAAGAAGACGTGGAGCGCAGAGAGCACGATGGGCGGACCAGGTGGAGCGTGACTTGGCGAGCATCGGGCGTGACCGAGGATGGAGAGCGGCAGCCACAAGCCGAGTATTGTGGCGCACGGCGTGTGTATGGGAAAGGTTTATAACAAAAAATTGGGCATCGCCAAATTTTTCGCTATTCAAAAATAGAGAATTCCAGCTTTCATTTGCACGGTCCCTCAAAAAAATCCACCGAGGGATCTCGAACAACTTTTTCAGAATACTGTTTTTCCCCATACAAAATGAACGGTTCCAAATTAATCCCTATTTCTACTTAACAAACATACCCAATTTTTGTATGAAAAAGTTCCCCCGATGGAATATTTCGATGTTGGGCTTGAATGAAAGCTAGTAGCGTCAACTTTCACGTAACGTAAAAATTAGCGATGCCTATTTTTTTGTAATAAATTTCTTATACCAGACACACCGTGGGCGTACTATTGTTGATTATGTCTTGTCTTAATGATGTTGAACAAATAAATGTATGTAAATTTACCTTAATCAAGATTCGAGCTCGAGACCCGTCGATTGCCAGCCACATTCTTTCCTATCTGCGCCATCCTAGGCATGATGAATTGAAACGTTCAAATCAAAACATAAACTTCTCGTGGTTTAGTTATGATCGCACTTCGACTTCTATTCAGCAGTGGTGATTTAGCACAAAACATTATGGTTGGCAACTGAACAACAGCTGCTTTTCAGTAAAACACACGTGTTTTTCATCCGGTATTCTGAGTCGAAGTATGATGAAACAAAAGCGCTTATTCGACTTGAGAAAAACACATTATACAGATACATGTACATGTGCTAATTTCTACATGAACTTAACAAGAAGCAGAAAAAGGTCTTGTTGTAAAAGAAATTCTGCAAGTTGAATAATAATCTTATAAAACGCTTGAAAAGTGTTTTTAATGATCATTGTTAATACCGATACGAAAGGTTGATCATTGGCTACTTTTCAATTGAAAAAGCATTTGTACAGTAATGTATACACTGTATACACTGTACAACATAATATTAGTTCAGCTATTATTACTCTTATAATGCAATAATTCAGCATGCATGCTTGTTTGCGGCTGGCAATTGTTAGTTGGGTAGTGATTATACGCATACCAGAGTGGCGCATAGCTATGCGGAAAGAAGTGGAAGCCCATAAAATGACTGAAACCTGGAATACTGAGAAACTGCCTGCCTGTAAGAACGATCATAGGAACTAAGTTGGTCGTCAAGTCAAGCAGGAACGAGACTGGCTAGGTAGGTAAACATAAAGTCCGGGTCGTAGCGAAGGCTACACACAGACGTTCGGAACAGGTTTTTTGGAAGTATTTGCTCCAGTTACTCGACAGACGATGCTGAGGGAAATGTTGACAGTGGCTGGTAACGATGGCCTACGTACGTTTTGAAGACTGCGTTGATCAACAGGACGATCGGTGAGGAGCTTTACATGCGACAGCCTTCGGGATTCCATTACGTTGTTGATCTGTACATGGTGAGTACCGACGAAGTGGAGGTGGACGAAATCTTTCGGCGACTACGAGAGAAATTCACTATTACGTCACTCGGATTGGTAGGTACGGTATGAAATCTTTAACCGTTTTTGTTCATTATGGACATTTTTGACCCAAACCGTGCACTACGTCGGCGAGTTGTTGCCAAAGTATGCATTAGGAAGGTTAAACAAACAATAAACTAGTCTCCGGTAGGACGCACAGTGCTGCGCCCCATAGACAAAAGTGAAAAAATCGACTTCAAAATATTGTTCAATCTAGTATGCCATGCTGTTCATACATGCTTGAAGTATGATGCTCGACCATTATAAGCTTGAAGAACGTGTATATTATACCAAAAAAACCTAGATTACCAAACAGTGTTTTCGTTATCCATAGAAAAATAATATTTTATAAAACAGATTCATCTTTGGCCTAGCTCAACATTATCAAACGTTTAAGTTTTCAGTGAAAACCAAAATGGAAGGCCTACAACACGTCAGTAGAATCTATTTTTTCATTTAGCAAGGCAACATGTTTTGATATTTGTGAAAATAAAATGTCATAATGTAAGTACTATATGGCGTAGAGGAAAAACGACCCCAAAATTCAAATTAATGAAACAAAAAATGACCTCAAAAGACCTCTCTGAAACTTTCACCATGTTTTCTTTGTAGTATCCGCTGAATACTGAATTCGACTCCAGCTGCTTTTATTTGCTAATTTGTTAGTAATCGAGCTTTTTCCGAGTGATGTACTTCTAGTCAAAATCAAAGATATTTTTGATCAAGTGTTCTTTTCTGAGCCATTCAAACGAAAAATGTATCAGTTTATATTGTTCCCTCGTTTCCTTATGAAACTGCTGATATCTACGAAGAATTTGAGGGTAAACTTCAACTATTTCTCCAGTTTTAAAGTATGCAACTAGGCAAGAAATGACCAAACGCACGACCTTCAAGAAACAAAAAGTTCGGTGGGAATAAAGTTTGGTGAATAAGTCATTCTTGCAATCACCTTTTTTATTATGATCTATATGTTTATACAGTTGCCTAAACTGCATTTTAGAAAAAAAAACAGCAAGATTTGAATAAATTGGCGTTTAAGACACTTAAGCGATTATGAATTATACATAGGACATTTATGCAAATTGTAGCTTTCATCAAGTTTGTCAACTTCACCGAAGACACTATTGAGGAAAAATGTATGGTACGTTAGTTATGATTTTTGTCCTGCAGTTCCATACATTCGCAGCACTGTGGGACGTCTCGATAGAGATAGACCCAGATGCTCATGGCGGCGCAGTCTCAACAACCAAATAAAAGAAGTCGATAGAAATTTGACCTAGTCACAGGTCAAAACGACGGCAAGCAATCCCCTCGGATCTGATCTTTCAATTTGGCCCTCAACACAGCACAATAGCAACAACAGTTTCCGATCAGTCAAAGCGCAGCCGGATTTTCCCTTCAACAAGTAAGTCAATCCCCTGAACCTAATAATCTAGTCATCAAACATCCATTGGGCAGAAATGTTCCCTCACCAAACGACTGCCAGAACCCATTTTCGCCTGTCTGCAACACCACAACCACCTCGACCATGTTCTAGGTCGTTAAACCTGAGGAGCTAGGGTTGACTATGAGATTATCGAACGATACGGAGTGTTGTGTAGGTAGGCCATAGAAACGAAACGACATGCGGTTCATCATTTGGCAATTTTCCAGTTCTGCCCGTTCCAAGGGAAGAACTTTTCTCCCCCAGTACGCATCATATAATCCTATTTTCGTGTGATCTAGCATCTGGGAAATGGCATCAGAGCAGCACCACACCGTGTGAGAGAGTGGTGTTAATTTTTACGACAATGACTGTCCCCGAGAATCCATCCCACACGCACCACAGTTGGACACCTACTCTACAACAGTTCAAGCGCAAATACCAAGTGACGACAGATCGGGTGCTCCACACACTACTGATAGTGTCCGCTTCTAGCTCTAGTAGCAGATGTTGGTGTGTTTTTCAGACAATACTGAACACATCTCACCGACCAGAAAGAAGGCTGTCATAAAGCTAATTTCCTTGGCACGGACATCGTCGTTCAGCATTTCGTCTCCCGGTTATGGGTCCTGTCACTGACTGCTACTGGGGCAGCAGTAGAGCCGAGAATGATGGTAATTTTAAACAAACATATGACTACTACTGCTTGAGGGTGTATCGTTAAAACTGCGGTATGTCGTTGAAAAGGGTTTTTAGTGGTTTTTGGAGAGGATTCACACGTGTGGTGCCAATGAGGGGCTGTTTATGAGTTTCGTGATCCAGATTTGCTTACGTTTGATGTGCATTAGGGAGACACGGATTTACATGACGGTCGTCGTAGCAGATGGGAATTACAAGCTAATGGTATTAGTTTGCTGATTGATTCTAATGTTATTTCCACTGATTTGGCGAAACTGTGTCATAATCATGAGCCAACGGTTATCCTGCTAACTTTACCGTTAATGGCTGCTCAGATTTTCGTAGCATCACATTCACAACTACGAAAAAGTTCACCACTTAAGCAGGTCATTAGTGAGCTACGGCAGGCCGACTACAAAATATTACCATTATCAACATAACCGACATTCCTTACATTTGCATAGACTACAAGACCACCACCGGTCTTAAAAGCGTTTTGCGCACGGTTACATTTGCTGCGGGGTATCTTGTTTGACCGCAGTTATTTCTAGAGCCCGTAGTAGGCACGACCTGCGACCTTCCGCATTTCAAGACTCACATTTTTGTTTATCGTAACGCTACTCCTTAGACGAATCCTGTCGTGTTCGGTTACACCGACTAGCATGTGGGTACTTCGTTTTTGTCGCAATTACCACCAGGTGAACCTTTGCTGCATCGTCTGTTAGGTGGTTGTAGTACAGCTATGCCACCGTTCCAAATGTTCTGGCAATAATATCCACGTCGTCCACGAAGCACACAAATTGACCGGATTTCGTGAAACTTGTACCCCTGCTTTTGTGCCCGGCCTATCGTATCACACCTTCCGAGAGATATGGAAGAGTAGTCATGAAAGTCCGTCACCTTGTCGTAGTTCCCGGTGGAATTTGAATGAACTGAATAGTTCACCCGAAACCCTTACACAGTTCCTTCCACTCCTCCGGTAGCTGTTCGATTTCTCAGATCCTGACTATCAGCCGGTGCAGACAGGTGGCCAACTTTTCTGGGCCCATCTTGATGAGTTTAGCTGTGATACCATCCTTACCTGCTGCTTTGTTGGTTTGGAAGTGATGAATGGCATTCTTAACTTAATCATTTCATGGATTTATCGGTCTTCTTCTACTCAGAGAGTAAGAGATACATACATACATTTATTTGTTCAAAATCACATTTAAGACAAGACATAATCAACAATAGTACGCCACAATATTCGGTTTGTGGCTGCCGCTCTCCATCCTCGGTCGCGCCCAATGTTCGCCAGGTCACGCTCCACCTGGTCCGCCCATCGTGCTCTCTGCGCACCACGTTTTCTTGTGCCAACCGGATCAGTTGCAAACACCAGCTTTGCAGGGTTGTTGTCCGGCATTCTTGCAACATGCCCTGCCCACCGTATCCTTCCGGCTTAGGCCACCTTCTGGATGCTGGGTTCGCCGTAAAGTGCAGCGAGCTCGTGGTTGATCATTCTCCGCCACACACCGTTCTCTTGCACACCGCCGAAGATCGTCCTTGGCACGCGTCGCTTGAAAACACCGAGTGCTTGCAGGTCCTCCTCGAGCATGGTCCATGTCTCGTGCTCGGTCTTATCAGCATTTTGTACATGGTGCATTTGGTGCGTGGGTGAATCTTTTTCGACCGCAGTTTCTTCTGGAGCCCGTAGTAGGCCCGATTTTCGCTGATTATGCGCCTCCGTATTTCACGGCTCACGTTGTTGTCAGCCGTCAGTAAGGATCCGAGGTAGACGAATTCCTCCACCACCTCGAAAGTATCCCCGTCTATCGTAACACTACTACCCAGACGGATCCGATCGTTTTCGGTTCCGCCTACCAGCAGGTACTTTGTTTTTGAGGCGTATCACCACCAGTCCGACCTTTGCTGCTTCGCGTTTCAGAGTGCCGTCCGCCAATCAGAACGTGGTCGATGTTAGATTCCGTCTGCTGTAGTGATCTCCAGGGTAACGATAAGGGAGGCTGTGTTGGAAAAAGGTGCTACGTATGGCCATATTTTTGGAGGCGGCGAAATCAATGAGTCGCAGGCCGTTTTCGTTCGTCTGCTGGTGGGCGCTGAACTTACCCATCGTCGGTCTGAATTCCTCTTCCTGGCCTACCTGAGCGTTCAAATCTCCTATGATGATCTTGACGTCGTGGCTTGGGCAGCGATCGTACTCGCGTTCGAGCTGCGCGTAAAATGCGTCCTTGTCATCATCAGTGCTTCCGGAGTGTGGACTGTGCACGTTCATTATGCTGAAGTTGAAGAATCGGCCCTCGATCCTCAACCTGCACATTCTTTTGTCGATCGGCCACCAACATCTACAATGGAACCTTTTTTTATGCACATGACTGGGACTTCATAAATTAAAAATGTGCATAAAATAAAACAAAAAGCATAAAAGAGAAAAATTTATGCATACATTAAGTTTGGGCTTTAACGAGGGAGTCTAATTCGCGAGAGCAGAACTTGCTCTGTGGAATTTGAGATGGGGCTATGGGTGTTTCAGAAAGTTCTCAGAGAGCTTAAAAAAGGGGGTTCCAAAGGGCGTATTAAAAGGGTTGTTTCAGGGGATTTGAGGAGCGTTTTAAGGACGTTTTGTAGAAAATTGTTGGCGTTTCAATGGTATTACGAGGAATTCAGGGGCATTTCAAAAGTATTAGGGATTTTCAGGGACGTATCAAGAGACTTTAAAGCCAATTCAAGTGATCTCAGGAGCCTTTAAAGGGCGTTGCAAGGTATATCAGAGTCAATTAAGAGAGTTTCAGGGTGTTCAGGAACATTTGAAGGGCGTTCCTAGAGGTTTTAGGGGCGATTTATAGCATTTTAGGGGCATTTCAAGGGGTTTTCAGGTTCGCTCCAGGGAGTTTATGGACCCTAATAAAGGCGTCTAAGGGGTTTCAGAGGCATTTCAAATTGATTACGATGATTTCAAGGGCGTTTCAAAGAGATGACGGAGGTTTCAGGGGCGTTTAGTGGCATTTTAGGTCAGGGTCGTGTCAGGGGGTTTCAAGAAAACCTTAAAATCACAGGGTAACTCAGGATCGTCTCAAAAGATATTGTGATGGGGCCACTAAAAATCCTCTGAACCTTCCTGAAATGCCTTCGACGCCCCCCTCAAACCTCCTCGGCCTCATGCAACGCACCTGAGATGCTCCGAAACCCCCCAAACACCTTCGTATCGCTTCCGTAATGCCTCTGAAACCCGCCGAAAATGCTCTGAAACTTTTTGAAATGCTTACAAAATTCTTCTTAAGCCCCCTCGGATTCCATGTGTCGCATCTTGGACTCTCCGAAACCCCCAAATTCTCCCCGGAGATCTCATGGTACTCCGCTGAAACCCCTTGGGACCCCCTGAACCCTGCTTTTACTCTTCCCTATAAACACCCTCTAGCCGCCGTTGCAATAGCTACCAACATTATTAAATTTTCTTATGCACGATACTGGGTCTGATTAGCTTTCCTTCTTTTCATGCAGATAACATGCATAAAAAGAGGTTTAAATGTAATAACGGAAACAGAAAACATGTAAAAGTTATGTTTTTAATTATCGAAAGAGACACAAACAAACTAGAATAGCAATAGCTCAGCATAAATAGATGTCCATTAATTATGCCGTGCAAAAATTCTCCATTTTCAAATCCCCCTCCTCCTACCGATGGCATACTTTTTGTATGAGACCTTTGAGATTTTTGTATGGATCGTAAATGAGACCTACTTTCACCTTCTTTCGTGTGTATCCAGTAGCTACCAATCACACTACATATATACAGCATTTTCAAAATAAAATATCTTCCACCAGCCATCTACAATCACAACTTTATTCACTTGTGGTACCAAGCCGCTTCCTGTACATTCTCACAGACCACCACCAGTTTCCGCTCGCAGTCCCAGTCATTCCAATGCCAGGTCAAATTCTTGGCCGGCTCGTACCACATATGAAGGCAGTGCTCAACGCTGCCCAGGTTATCCGGCTGCGTTCGGGCCCAGTTGGTGTATCCTTTACTTATCTCTATGCCGGTTTCAAGCCAAACAAAGGTGCCTTCCTCTGCCAGATCGCTTGCACCAATCCATAGATCCGTCTTAGTGACGTTGAAGATCAGCGAATGTTCCACCAGTCGGACCACTTCGTTCTGTTTGGCCTCGGTGTCGATCACGGCCATTCGCATCCCCAGCAGGTGACAGTATTCAGCGGCACCTATCCAATTGTGCTAATAACGAAATATCTAGTTTTATTTGTCTAACAGATGACCGATCCATGTTAGCTTACAATAACTCTGGAAATGTAGAACTTCGACGGCGAGGTGCAGTAGAGATCTTGAGCAGACGTGAGGGCCGCCCAGAACGCTAGAGCAGCAGCGATGATCCGAATTACTGAGTGGGACATTTTCCTAGGGTTACCGACGAGTGAACAACCGTCTGTGACGAAGTGCACCTTGCGGGTCATTTATATGTGACTTCAGGGAACTTGAATTCTGCACCCGTGCCGGTGCCCGATAAGGTCAGAGTGTGGTCAGTTGTTTGCGCAGCGCAATGCGATAAGACGCTGAGTGGTTTCGACCGGTCAAAGTGATATGTCTTGTTCGGAAAGCAATCGATTATCACGACCCCATTAAGGCGTTAGTTAAAATTCCACAAATAGATGGGAAATTGATGGTCTTTTCGGGGATTCACGTGCCAGACATTCTCACCCTATTTATAGACCTGTAGGTGTATTCCGGCGCACTTTCTTTGAAGAGAAGACATTTTTTTTGCTGGTTAGCAATGGGAGGATCTTCACTTCGAAGACTGTTCGCCGGAATTCGGCTACTGATGATGTTTTTCGTGACAATTTATAGAAAAATAAAGTGGTACAAGTTTGGAACGTATTATACTTTGAATACGTAAAACTTCGGCAAACCTGAGCGTCTGTTCTCTAGGAGGAGCGGCTCACAACAGCGTCTGATCCTTATGTTAGGGGCGGCTGATCTACGTCCGAGTGCCAGGGAAGGACTCTAAGCTCAACTGTGCACTATGGTCCTCCGGAAAGAAGGGGATTGGTGTCAGGCCCTACGAGCCAGCCGTAAAAACCATTGTAACGGAAAATCAGCAACAGAATAATACGAACCGAGACCAACGGCAACGACCCCAGCGAACAAAAAGGACTTGCGATTGGAAACTCGGTACGTGTAACTGCCGATCTCTCAACTTCATAGGGAGCACCCGCATACTCGCCGATCTACTGAAGGACCACGGGTTCGGCATCGTAGCGCTGCAGGAGGTGTGTTGGACAGGATCCATGGTGCGAACGTTTAGAGGTAATCATACCATCTACCAGAGCTGCGGCAACACACACGAGCTGGGAACAGTTTTCATCGTGATGGGTGATATGCAGAGGCGCGTGATCGGTTGGTGGCCGATCGACGAAAGAATGTGCAGGTTGAGGATCAAGGGCCGATTCTTCAACTTCAGCATAATAAACGTGAACAGCCCACACTCCGGAAGAACTGATGATGACCAGGACGCATTTTACGCGCAGCTCGAACGCGAGTACGACCTAGGACTAGGATAGTACGACCGCTGCCCAAGTCACGACGTCAAGATCATCATAGGAGATTTAAACGCTCAGGTAGGCTAGGAGGAGGAATTCTGACCAACGATTGGTAAGTTCAGCGCCCACCAGCAGACGAACGAAAACGGCTTACGACTCATTGATTTCGCCGCCTCCAAAAATATGGCCATACGTGGCACCTTTTTCCAACACAGCCCAGAGCAGACGGAATCTCAAATCGACCACGTTCTGATTGACGGACGGCACTTCTCCGACATTATCGACGTCAGGACCTATCGTGGCACCAACATCGACTCCGACCACTATCTGGTGATGGTCAAACTGCGCCCAAAACTCTCCGTCATCAACAATGTACGGTACCGGCGACCGCCACGGTACAACCTAGAGCGACTGAAGCAATCGGATGTCGCCTCAGCATACGCGCAGAATCTCGGAGCCGCGCTGCCAGACGAGGGCGAGCTCGATGAGGCCCCTCTACAGGACTGATGGAGTACAGTGAAAGCAGCCATCAACGACGCAGCAGAGAGCACCATCGGGTACGTGGAACGGAATCGACGGAACTAATGGTTCGACGAACAGTGCAGAACGGTTTTGGAGGAGAAGAACGCAGTGAGGGCGGTAATGCTACAGCAAGGGACTGACTCGACAGAACGTGGAACGTTACAAACAGAAGCGGAAACCGCAGACCCGCCTCTTTCGGGAGAAAAAGCGCCGCCTGGAAGAAGCGGAGTGTGAAGAAATGGAACTGCTGTGCCGTTTCCAAGAAACACGGAAGTTCTATCGGAAACTCAACGCATCCCGCAAAGGCTTCGTGCCACGAGCCGAAATATGTATGCAGGGATAAAGACGGAGGCCTCTTGACGGACGGACGTGAGTAGATCGAAAGGTGGAAGCAGCACTGCGATCAGCACCTGAACGGCGTGGAGAACGTAGGCACGGGAGCTCACGGCAACGGAAGAAACGACGACGCCAGTGCAGCGGAGGACGGAAATGAACCAACTCCCACGCTGAGGGAAGTTAAAGATGCCATTCACCAGCTCAAAACCAACAAAGCAGCTGGTAATTATGGTATCGCAGCTGAACTCATCAAGATGGGCCCAGGAAAGTTGGCCACCTGTCTGCATCGGCTGATAGTCAAGATATGAGAAACCGAAACGAAAAGCTACCGGAGGAGTGGAAGACCCCTTCCTGCCCCATCCACAAGAAAGGCGACAATTTGGAATGTAAGGACCTCAGGGCGATCACTATTTTGAATGCAGCCTACAAAGTGCTATCCCAGATCATCTTCCGTCGTCTGTCACCTAAAACTAATGAGTTCGTGGGGAGTTATCAAGCCGGCTTCATCGACAGAGTTCGATTTGGTGGCTGGAAGCAGATCGGGTCGTTTTCATGTTATGTACGTCGCGTCCGCAGTGAGAAATATTGATACATTGTATCGTGCCTGAACCTACTTTGTACACTATCACAACGTGGCGATGACATTTGAAACCCGGTAGTGCACGTAGTTATGAATAATTTTGCCTACTTATCAGGCTTGAAGTTCGTGAAATATCTCTCTAAATTCGTACCGGTGGTAGGTTTGTATACTAGCACCACGTGGTGGTGACGTTCGGAACTGGAAGAACTCATAGTCGTGAACAACTTTGCCTAAGATCGTACCTTTCTGTCTGGCTTCAATCTCGTGATGTATCCCAAAAAAGTCGTACCGGAAGTCACTAGTACACTAGCGCCACGTGGTGGTGAAATTCAGAACAATGCTTTTCATGACCTAGAAGTACTCTTAATCCTGAACAACTTTGTCAAAGATCGTACCTTTATATCTGGCTTTAATCTCGTTATATATCTCTCTAATGTTGTACCGGAAGTCACTATGTACACTAGCGCCACGTGGTGGTGGCATTCGGAATTATGTTCTCCATGACCTAGAACTACTCGTAGTCATGAAGAACTTTGCCGAAGATCGTACATTACTATCTGGCTTCAATCTTGGTTAAGGACAAACGTCTTGAAATCCCGGTTCAATAGTGCATCAAAACTTCAGACGCACAAATCTTAAGAAGCAAGCTTCAAACAACAATGCATTTTATTATTCTGTTCTTGCTCACTTGTGATAAGCTTAAAATAAGAAGCTCAGGTGCGCTGGTTTTGTTTACGAATAGATGTGTGCCCACAAAATCGTGAGTAGGTGCCAAAGTCGGCCATTGTGGCGGCCATATTGGGATTCTAACAAGTCTGTCCTTAAAGGTCGTACCGGAAGTAGCGATGTACACTAGCGCCACGTGGTGGTGAAATTCTAATCTATGCTCTTCATGGCCTAAGTACTCGTAGTCCTGAACATTTATGCCGAAAATAGTACCTTCCTATCTGGCTTCAATCTCGTGATATATCCCACCAAGTTCATAACTATGCTCTTCATGGCCTAGAAGTACTCGTAGTTCTGAACAACTTTGCCGAAGGTCCACCATTTAACCCAAAAAAACTTTTTTCGAAGATCATAAAATGGATCATAAACGCTCAAAATTTCATTGCATTCGGTTCATTGAATCCGGAGATATAACATGTAGATTGTAGGCCGCTTAAGTTTTCTTGTATTAAATATAATGTTCTCTTAAACCCGTGGAACGGAATATTTTGAACGCGTTGGATTTCTCTTCGAGTTTTTGCGAACATTCTCTATCCCACCAGAATGTAGGATCACGAATCTTATTTTTCCCCGATTTAAATCGTTTCGTCTGAGACTGCATCAGGCATCGTATAAGGGCGTTGGAAAAGTTTTCGTATCTGGCTTTCACTGGATCAAGATTTTTCTGTGAAGATAGTTTTACTGATAACAAGTCTCTAAATTTATTCCATCAGTCGATATTTTTTGTCATGTCGAAAATGAAATCTTCTGTAAGAGTATCCGTAACAATTGTTGGAGTGTATTCTGTAATTATTGGCAGATGGTCGCTATCATTGGGATCATCCACCACCTTCCAAGAGCAATACAAAGCCAGGGAGTTAGAACATAGGGATATATCAACGCAATTTGATGCATTTGGTGGGCACGCTATTCTGGTATGTGACACGTCATTCAATATAGACATCTGGTTTTCGTCAATTATCTATATATATAAAAATGAGTTTGAAGTTTCTTTGAGGCAACAAAACTCACAAACGGCTGAACCGATTAGGATGGCGCTTGCACGGTTCGATTGGTTTTCATGGTGGCTGTGTTTATATGTACAAAAAGTTGCGAAAATCAACTAGGAAAGTAACAAAATTGAAAAAGAACTGATTTTCTATGAGCTGGGAAGAAAATCAACACGACCAAAAAGAAATCAATCTAGAGTGCGGTGCTATTTTGAGCTCAACAGTTGTCAAACCACCACAAGACGGCAAGACAAAGTTTGCCGGGACAGCTAGTATTATATAAAATATTACCTCTTGCATTGTCTCTGAGACTTCCCCATGAAATTCCATGTGCATTCAAGTCGCGCAACAAAAAACATGGTTCTTTAATTTGCGAAAGACTGTTCTGCAAATCTGTAAGAGTACACCGACCATTCGGAGGAATGTATGTCGACAAAATTGTAACAAATTTAACATTAACTTTCACAGAAACTCCAACACACTCTACACTACCTGACGTAGGAACGCTGATCGATTTGAATTCAATACACAAAAAGGAGCCTTATGGCGGAGTCATGATTGTAATACGAAACGGTATACCGCTGGCGGTCTTTTCGAAGTATGTAATAAAAAGGTACTCTGAAATTTTTTTCCTCAACCAACCAAGTTTCGCAAATGCAAAATATATCTATGTTGTTTTTTGAGAACAGGGCTTTTAGATGATCTAACTTCGGGATGACACTGTGCGCGTTCCACTGTAGAATTTTCAAAGATTTTGAGGAAGTACTACTCAGATAAAAATAATGAGATTTACATGTCATGTAAACTTCAGTTTAGTCATGTAAACTTAGATGGCTTACATGATATATCATGTAAATTTGTGTTATATGTCATGTAAACACACAGAGTCATGCTGAATTACATGACATATAATGGAAGTTTACATGATATTTTATGACTTTTACATGATATGCCATGTAAACTTATGTGATATCCCACGCTCCAATCATGTGCATCATATGTCACAGAACTTAACACCTTTTTTCGATCTGTGTACACAGTATCAAAAATCCGTGTAAACTTACGCGAGATCTAATGCACATAACGGGAATGCCAGCACTGGCACAAAATTCTGCTAGCATTAAAATTTACATGTCCAATTTTGATTGCAGCTGTAAATTTTAATCATCGTGTAAATTTCCTTTGTAGTGTTTTTGGTTTGGTGGTTTGTTTTCAACTGGAGAATTATCAATCAGAAAGAGAACCGAGGTGGAAGTGTCGAAATCACTGAAACCTTAAAGACCATCATGGAGCAAGTTTATTCACCGTTTAAAGAAATAAACGAAAATCGTATTTAACCTCTTTATTTATCTCATTTTATGCAAATTGCAAAATTCACTACAATCGTCCCGTCCTGGAACCTGCTGCTGCTGTTGCTGCCTAGGAATCCACATCGTCGAAGCTCTTGCACACTTTTTATGCACTATCTCAGACAATCGAATCACTATCTTATCATCAGAAATAAACACTGCTTCATCTAACTGCTCACAAATTGATGAAATTTTAGGAAATAAATTGAAAATCACTACAAAATCACTCCGCGCTTGACCACGACTGCAAAACACACATTTGCCAATATGGCCGACTGCCGCCCCGGTGCTCAAGCCAACGCCAGCCCTGATCACACGCCAGTCATGTAAAATTCAATCAACCTTCCCTGAATTTTAAAAAGGCAGAGCAAAATATAACTATAATGAAATAGAATAGACAGTTTTAGCAATCGTGTAGTTTTCATTGATATTTCGGGAGAAATGTATGTGTATGATAAGGCGCATATTTTTACGCTTGATTTCAGATTACGCGAAGCTTTTTTCTGTGAGATCCGTAATTCCGGTGTGCTTAATATTCAGATTTTCTTTCTGTGTACTAGAGTCCATTAGTTCTGCGCAGGGGTTTCAAGGGGCGTCGATGAGGGATGTTCCAGAGGGCAGTCAATAAAGGGACTAACTTTTCGATCATATCTATCCAGAACTGATCGATGTTCAGAAACTTGCATATGGTTTTAATCAATTCTGAAATGTTTTGTCCAGAAACACGTGGCAATTGCTCAATGTTTTGAGTTTCAATTCTTCGGAACCCTGGAATATCTGTTCCGCGTGGAAGAGGGAGAACGGATCCTGTGAGCTATGTGCTTGCTGATGACCGGCTGTACTCGGTGGTTCAGTTCGCTTGTCTTTCCTTGTCATATCGCTTTTTGGAGAATCTGGCTTCCCCTTGAAATCTCTCTTTCTCTTTCTCATCGACGGTCGAAAACTTCCGAAGGAACTTTCCCCATCCCCATGTTCATCATCTTTCTGATGACACAGTGGTTCGAAAACATTTTCTGACTCAAACCGAGGACTAACCTGTTGGACCAACGCTTGATAAGACGATTTGCTACGGTTTTGTAGAATTTTCTTATGTTCCTTCCTCTTCGTTTGATAATTTTGGCAGTTTTTGATGGAATCGTGTATTTCGTTACAAAGAAGGCATTTCTGGACAGTGTTGTTTGCTTTTTCATAAGCAGACGCGTCATGCTGATCTCCACGTTGCACGCAACGGGGTTTTGAAGAGCAATACTTACTGGTGTGGCCAAGTCGACCACACTTTGGGCATAACATGACCTTCGGTGAGTAAAGACGGACATTGAGAAGAGCTCCGTTTATGCAGAGTAGATCAGGTAAAGCTGTACCTGCAAAAGTTACTCACATAGCGTTCGATGGTGTAAAAGAGGCTTCATTAGATGCTACTTCTTCGCGCATAGCGAGTCTTTCGCATTCCAACACAGGAAGCATCGAAAGCTGAGGATTAATGAACTTTCCCTGGCCATATTGCAAGACTTTCTCAGGAGAGATCATTTCGTCTATACAGAAACTCAAGTCAATCGGTTCAAAAATGACTTAGTTATAGCGGCAAGTGCCCAAAATAGGTACACCTGCCCAAATGGTACAAGACCCTACTTGAACATCATTAGTCTTAGACAAAAATTTAAATTTATGAGAAAAAATGCAAAAAAGTACGTATTCCCATACTAAATCCCATACAAATATAAATCGCATTGTGGAATACGGTGACGCAAGCAATCGCTCCCATATTTTGCACAGTTGTTTTGGACGCTAAAAGGAATCGAAAAAGCTTTGTTCCAAAAAATCCATCTTGTTGACTCACGATATTACGATACATTGCTGCATCAACATGAAATGACGTCGTTCGTCGTAGAGGTTCCTATAAAAGTCCAACCTATTGTAATAAACCTCCAACGTACACACTACACATATGCAATGCATAGAAGTACCCATATAGACACAGGCAGGTTACTGTATGCTGCTTCCATATATCCACCAATTACACTAGTTTATATATATATATATATATATAAAACGAAAGTCGTGAACTTCTGTCAGCGACCAAAATTTTTGAAGCACAATTTAGCGCTGGTTTCGAAACCGTGCTTCAAAAAAATTTAAGTAGAACAGTTTTTGAGTTTTAGGTCAATATCGAGTTTTACAACTTTTTAAAATATGGAATATAATTAAATTCAAATATCTTGCGTTTTGTTTAACTAATTTTAAATATTTTTCCATAAATTAAAAGCTGAATATAATACCATTCGATCACCTGAATGCAGGTTTTGCGTCAGATTGCAGAAATTCAATATATTGGCGAGTTTTATGGACGATCTCCTTGAATTTTAGCTAAATTTCCAAAAATATTTGAAGAAATGAATTTGTTTCAATGAGAAAATATCAATCTAAAAATTCTTTTTCAACGTTTATTTGACATATCATATGTAGGCGAGTTACAGTAAAAAATTCAGCTCAATCGGAGCATTGATTACGGAGAATGAGATGTGTGAAGTGAGCGACGTTGCTTAAAAATAGAACAAAAATCGATTTCAAATCATCAACCTTGTATGGAATTTTCGACTTCGCTCTAGAGTAATGCGGGGCAAAATTTCTCACCTAACAGACTTCACAAAATAACTATTGAACGAAAAGAAAACAATATCGTTTTTCTTCGTTAAACGGGTCCCTATCATGTTGCTTTCAAAACGTAGTACTAGATTTTTTCGTATTACTTTTGTAGTTTTGGTAATAACATTATTAATACAAGTACTCCAATGCGAACTTTTGCCCCATAGTGGGGGCAAAAGTTCGCATTATGCGGGGCAAAAGGTCGCACCTTGTACAGGGTAGTTTATTGGTGTGATGTTCATTTATTTCATGTTAATTCATGTTTATCTTTTCACCCTAGCCATGAAATCTGTTTCTTTCTGTTCTTAGCATTACGGTCCAACTGGAATACGACCTGGTGTTCAGCTTTTGTATAGAGTGTGTTTTATGAAGACTTCCACAACTATTAACTAAGAGCTGTCCTTTACAGCGTTACTGAAGTTGTCAAAATACATTGTGGGGTAATCATAGTGATACGTATTGCCAACAATACAGGGATGATCAGTATCGGCTGATCATGAATTGATGAGAATTTGTAACTGGTATTTATTCAACTAACCCTAGATGTAAGCAATGAAATTGTATCACCCTAACTCACAATTAACTCTCGCGAGAAGTACAAAGAGCTCAAACCATACGACCAGTTGCAAGTCTCACCAATGCAATGCTCATACACTTAGATCAGTACCAAATATAACGGAGAAGAGCTTACAACAAACCTGTGGCGATGTTTTGTATAGCATCTCGGTCCCGTGTGTGACAAATAAAGATCAGTGAACAGATGTGAAACAAAATACGATCAGCTTCGAGTGTCCGAACTTTCTAATCTGACTTGTGATATACAAAGACCACAAAATCACACCTACTATTTCGTCGTGCGTGAAACTTTCGTGACAGAATCGTTGACTCAGTGCTACAGAAGGTCTCTGGGGCCTGAATTCTACCGTCTGTGAGGAAGGTGAAACAGTGTTACCGCAACAATATTGGAGTGCTGGAGGTGCTAATTGTGTCCACTGGTTCTTGTGCGCCGTTCTGGGAAGAACGGGAAGCAAAACCTCCGAAACCCGGCAAACATAGAGTCTGCGGCTCGAACACATGAAAAAAATCAAATATGCAGCAAAACTGTTGAACTGGACCGTTATCGAATCTTATCCCCGTCAGTATGGTGATGTATTATAATTGTAAATTTACAAACTAAGCTATGAAAGACCCCGGTAAAGTAGATGAACATAAGACCTTCAGAAACATACGAAAAGACACGACGAGGATCACGAAGAAAATGTTTTAAAATGGTTTTTAGCCATTTTTCCTTTATTGATTTAAATTTGTGAACATAATGTTTGTCTTACAAACAATCTTCTTACAAAACTAAGTTCAGATCCTCTGTCGCAACGATTTCAGGGTGCGTAGAGTAAGGTGGGGCAAAAGTTCGACCTCAGTTGATTGTTCAACCTATTTCAAAAAATCGAAGCAGATAAAAATAAATAAATACCGTGGTGTGATTCTACCATCCATGAACTAAAATTTTGTTGAACAAAGTTACGCCAAATGTCTTTTCAATTTTGAGTTACAACACTTTTTGTATGTGTGTGTTTTATTCGAACTCTTGCCCCACCACTGGGGCAAAAGTTCGAATCTAGTGTTTGTGGAATTTCGCTAACCGTAGTACACTATTTTGACACTTTGGTAATAGGAATACCTGAAACCACTTGATATTTGATGTTAGAACTGGAATACACTTTAAAATTCGATTTGGATTTTACCCAAATCAGGGTTAAATTTACTACACCAAAAATTAGTAGTTTTCCGCCAAATCCAGATAAAACAACATTTTTTTTCAACTTTAATCGAATTTTCTCACTAATTCCATCACTCTTAGAGATAACATGCACATTTTGCAGAATTTTAGGTTTCTACCTAAAGTTGCCACATGACTCGAACTTTTGCCCCACAATTCGAACTTTTGCCCCACTATGTGTAAAATACGATTTCCAAATCTTTTCTGCAAAAAGTTATACATGCTAGAGCATCTTCAAAATATACCTAGTTACGCCCCAAAATAAAATATCGAATTCGATTTCATCACTCTTTGGCGAGCGTTCGTGCGAGACAGTCGCAACTTTTCGTTCGTCCGGTTTGTCTCCCGATACTATCCAGTTCGGTGGCTTTTTCCAAAGTGCTAGTTTTCCGAGTGATCAAGTGTTGAAGTGAAAATCCCTAGTGGGACGCGTGCGGTTGGCTAGGCCACAATTTTTGTCGCAAAAGTTCGTTTGGTTTGAGTAAAGTTCACGTTTCGTTTTCATTATATCACGTGGCGCATTGTCCAATTATCGAGCACAGCAGTGCAGCACCCCCCGCACACCGCGGCGCTCGCGCGGCCGTGATCGGCTTCTTCCAGTGAGTACCCAAGCTCATCGTCGTCGACAGCAGCAGCCCACCGAGAGAAGAGCAGAGAGCGTTCAACCGCCGCACACCAGCGCAGCGTCGGGCGCTCAGCAGCAGCTCGCTTCCTCCCTGTGCGGGCCATCCGATCGCTTGGACCTGTCGTCGTCGAGCCTGTGGCTAAACAGAGTACACAGAGATAAGTACATAAAGTTACCTCTCGTTGTTCCCCCCTCTCCACTGACTCTTTGATTAGATTTAATTTGGTACATAAGTAGTTTTTTCTCACTTTTCCTGTAGCGTTAATTTTGTCCCTTGTTTTTTGATTATTTCTCGTCCCCGTGATAGTGTTAGTTTAAGGTTTTTTGAGTGCCCCGTGGTGGTAGTCAACTACCACAATGGGCGATGATGACGATGGCGGGGGTACGTCGTACCGCATCAACGAAGCTTCGTTATTGGCATAGGACTGCTCGAGCCAACAAGGCGATGTAAATGCTAATCCCTTTGTCTCCCTTCACCCTGGTGCTTCTGCAATGGACACCAACAGTAAATCTGTTTCGACGTCCCCCCGCCTCAAGGCCTACCCTCCCGACTTTGGCGGGCCATATGTTGTTTTCTTCCGACCCAAAGGCAAACGTTTGAACACCGTTCAAATCAGCAAGGATCTGACTAAGCGGTATTCTTCCGTTGTCTCCATTGACATGGTCGGTACAGCTAAGCTTCGGGTGACAGTAGGCGACCGAAAACACGCTAATGAGATTGTGGCCTGCGAGTTGTTTACACTTGAGTACTTCGTTTACCTACCGAGCGCGTCGATAGAGATTTCGGGGAAGGTCGCCGACGCATCTTTGACCTGCGAAACGATCATGCAAGGCTGTGGTCGTTTCCATAACCCTTCTCTACCTCCTGTCCAGATACTGGATTGCCGGCAACTGCATTCGGTATCCCAGGAGGGCGAGAAGAAGGTTTACACACCATCTGAAGAATTTTCTGTGACCTTCTCCGGATCTGCATTACCAGATCTGCTGGTGATTGGCAAACTTCGGCTACCTGTGAGGCTGTATGTACCGAAGGTAATGAATTGCATCAATTGCAAGCAGCTCGGCCACACCGCTCAGTACTGCAGCAATAAACCTCGCTGTGCAACATGCGGGGAGAGACATGTGGACGGTGCGTGTAAAACGCCGCCCAAGTGTGTTTATTGTGGCAGCGACCGTCCACATGATCTGATTGATTGCCCAAGGTACATACTGCAGAAAAAACATCAAAAACGATCGTTGCAGCAGCGATCACGGCGAAGCTACGCCGAAATGCTGAAAAAAGCTGCCCCGACCGTTGAATCGCGTAACATCTACTCGTCTTTATCTCTCGATGATCAGGGCTCTGACTCTGAGGTCGGGGACGGGGTTCCCTTTGTTTTCAAGGGTGAAACGAGGAAACGGATGAGACTCCAGAGACCCACCAAAAAACCTCGGAATCTGCCTAGCAGCGACCCCCAACCCACCATGACAAATTTCAAGAGTGGTAAGAAAGTCACAAAACGTTCCCCTCCGGGTTTCAAAATCCAGGACGAACGAGACTTTCCATCACTCCCTGGAACATCTAAAATCCCAGATGTCCCACGCTTTTCGAATTCTCAACCGGAAAGACAGCATTCGGAGCACCAGGAGCAACCTCAGGGTGCACCATTGTTTACGCTCTGTGGCATCGTAGACATCATCCTCAGCTTCTTCAATGCTTCAGATTCCGTGAAGAACATTGTAAAAGGACTTCTTCCTTGTGTGACCCCTCTTTTGAAGCAGTTGGCTTCTAAAATGCCCCTCCTTGCGACAATCGTATCTTTCGATGGCTAATTTAACCACCGAGGTCGAAGATACGATTTCGGTTCTACACTGGAACTGTCGTAGTATTACACCGAAATTAGACGTTTTTAAATTTTTAGTTAACAATTTACAATGCGATGTTTTTGCACTATCCGAAACATGGCTGACACCTGATGTAACCTTACCTTTTCCCAATTATACAGTAAAACCTCCATGAGTCGATATTGAAGGGACCATCGACTCAGGGAAATATCGAGAAGTGGAACAAAAATCCTTTGGGGAGCTTTTTGAAGGGACCATCATAGTAACCCAGAAATTATTTTTCATTATGGAAAAATTTACCTCCATGAGTCGATATCGAGTCAAGGAACATCGACTCATGGAGGTTCGACTGTAATATCATTCGCCTTGATCGATCTGACTCGTACGGAGGGGTGCTTCTAGGGATCAAGAAGCAGCACTCATTTTACAGAGTCGATTTTCATCCGATGACAGGCATTGAAGCCGTCGCATGTGAGGTGACTATCCGAGGTAAAACCCTCAGTGTTGCCTCCATATATCTTCCTCCGAGAACTGTGATATCTCGCAGGGATCTCGCCCACATCTGCTCGGTTATGCCCGAGCCTCGGCTGCTCATGGGAGATTTCAACTCCCATGGTACAGGCTGGGGGGAACTGTACGATGACAGCCGTTCAACGTTGATATATGACCTCCCTCTGCGACGACTTCAACATGACAATTTTGAATACCGGAGAAGTTACACGAGTGGCACCTCCAGCTCAAGATGGCAGCCCTAGAAACAGCCGATTAGACCTCTCAATCTGTTCGAGCTCACTATCGCTGGAGTGTACATGGAAGGTTATCCAGGATCCCCATGGTAGTGATCATCTGCCGATTGTTGTTTCTATTTCCAATGGGTCACATCAACCTCCATCTATCGACATCGCCTACGATCTCACCAAGCACATTGACTGGGAGAAGTACGCAGAAGCAATTATCGACGGTGAGCAATCGGTAGAAGTCCTTCCACCGCGGGAAGAGTATCAGTTTCTATCAGAACTGATCATCAGTAGCGCGCTTCAGGCACAACGTCGACCAGTGCCAGGTCCGTCGGTTCGCAGGAAACCCCCCAATCCGTGGTGGGATAGTGAGTGTACAGAAATCTATCGCGAGAAATCCGCGGCGATCAAAGAGTTTCGGAAACGCGGTTCGGTCGAAAACTTCAAGCGGTTCGCTTCCCTTGAAAGCAAGTTCAAGAACTTGATCAAGGCGAAGAAAAGCGGTTACTGGCGTCGGTTCGTCGAGGGTTTGTCGCGCGAGACTTCGATGAGAACTCTTTGGAACGTCGGTAGAAGAATGCGTAACGCGTCGTCGGTCAACGAGGATCGAGAAAGCTCTCCTCGGTGGATTCTCAAGTTCGCAAAAAAAGTTTGTCCAGATTCCGTACCCGTGAAGCGAATAATTCGTGATGTTTCCGAGGATAGGGACGACATGGATAGGCCGTTTTCGATGGTTGAATTCTCACTTGCTCTTCTTTCATGTAACAATTCCGCTCCAGGAATAGATCGAATCAAGTTCAACTTGCTTAAAAACCTCCCCGACGTCGCTAAGAGGCGCTTGTTGAACTTGTTCAATCAGTTCCTGGATAACAACATCGTTCCGGATGACTGGAGACAAGTGAGGGTGATAGCTGTTCAAAAACCCGGGAAACCCTCGTCGGATCATAATTCGTACCGTCCAATCTCGATGTTGTCTTGTCTACGGAAGCTGTTGGAGAAGATGATTCTCTTTCGACTGGACAAATGGGTTGAATCGAATGGCATGTTGTCAGATACACAGTTTGGTTTCCGCAGAGGCAAAGGTACGAACGACTGTCTTGCGTTGCTTTCTTCAGAAATTCAGCTTGCCTTTGCTCAAAAGCAGCAAATGGGCTCAGTGTTTTTGGATATTAAGGGGGCTTTTGATTCAGTTTGTGTCGATGTTCTTTCTGACAAACTACACGACAGTGGCCTTTCACCAATTCTGAACAACTTTTTGTATAATTTGCTGTTTGAGAAGCAGATGAGTTTCGCTCATGGCGACTTGACAGTTTCACGAATTAGCTACATGGGCCTCCCCCAGGGTTCATGTCTAAGCCCCCTTCTTTACAACTTTTATGTCAGAGACATAGATGATTGTCTCATGGAAAACTGCACGTTAAGGCAGCTTGCGGATGACTGTGTTGTCTCTGTAACGGGATCAATAGCAGTCGATCTGCAAGGACCACTACAGGATACTTTGGACAATTTGTCTACTTGGGCTCTCAAGCTGGGTATCGAGTTCTCTCCGGAGAAAACTGAGATGGTAGTCTTTTCTAAAAAACCACAAACCGGCAAAGTTTCCGCTCGTTCTGATGGGTAAGACAATCACTCATAGCATGTCTTCACAATACCTCGGCGTCTGGTTCGACTCCAAATGCACCTGGGGGAAGCACATTGTGTATCTGATACAGAAATGCCAAAAACGAATCAACTTTATGCGAACTATTACCGGAACATGGTGGGGAGCACATCCGGAAGATCTGATCAGGCTGTACCAAACAACCATTCTATCGGTTTTAGAATACGGTAGCTTCTGTTTTCAATCCGCGGCGAAAACACACTTGCTGAAGCTTCAACGGGTTCAGTACCGTTGCCTTCGGATCGCGTTAGGTTGCATGAACTCGACTCACACAATGAGTTTAGAGGTACTTGCTGGTGTACAGCCTCTGACAGACCGCTTTGCGGAGTTGTCGTTCCGGTTCCTCATCCGATGCGAGGTTGTGAATCCGTTAGTCATAGAAAACTTCGAAAAGCTGCTCGAACAGAATCCCCAAACTCGTTTTATGAGTGTGTACTACTGGTACATGACGCTGGAGGTAAGCCCATCTCTGGTTAACACCAATCGTAACAACTTCTCAGACTTCGACAGCTCCTCTGTGGATTTTGATCTCTCTATGAAGGATGAGATCACCGGTATACCGGAATCTTTTCGTTCCATAGGTATTCCACAAATTTTTGCAAGTAAGTTCGGGCATGTTAGCGGGGCCAGACAGTTCTTCACAGATGGTTCCAAAACCGATGATTCGACTGGATTCGGTGTCTACAACGAATTTCATAGCGCCACCTTTATGCTTCAAAAGCCATGTTCGGTATATATTGCTGAGCTAGCGGCTATATACTACACCTTAGAGTACATTCGCACTCTCCCACCTGAGCACTACTTCATTTTTACCGACAGTCTAAGCTCTCTGGAGGCTGTTCGGTCAATGAAACCGATGAAGCACTCAGCGTACTTCCTGAAAGGAATACGCCAAGTCTTGAGTGCTTTGTCCAAATGCTCATACATCATCACCATAGCTTGGGTCCCTTCACATTGCTCAATTCCGGGCAATGAGAAAGCGGACTCTCTGGCTAAGGTGGGCGCTAGCGAAGGCGATATTTATGAGCGTCAAATCGCCTTCGACAAATTTTTTGAATTGGCCCGTCAGGAGACCTTGATCAGCTGGCAACACAAATGGAGAGATGGAGAGATGGGTAGATGGTTGCACTCCATCATTCCACAGGTGTCGAAGAAGCCATGGTTCAAAGGGTTGGATTTAGGACGCGATTTCATTCGTGTGATGTGTCGGCTGATGTCCAACCACTATTTGTTGAACGCACATACCTTTCGTATTGGACTCTCAGAAAGCAATATCTGTGTCTGTGGCGTGGCTTACCAGGATATCGAACATGTCGTGTGGGGATGCAATGAGTATCGTGAGGTCAGATCTGAGCTGCATGAAATTCTCCGGGTCCGAGGAAAACAACAGAAACCCGTTAGAGAAGTGTTGGCAGGACTTGATTTGGAATACATGAACCTGATTTACCAGTTTTTGAAACGTGTTGATGTCAGAGTTTGATGTAGTACGTTCCTTGTTTTCGTTGTCCGCCTTTTGGTTTTGTTGTTCGCCCCTGTCTGTCGTCACCCCCTTCCGTTTGTCCTCTTCTTGTCGTTTTCTACCGATAAAGTCCTTTCTTTTTGGTTCCGTTACAGATATGGACAATTTGTCCCATCAAAGTTTTAGTATAAGTTAGCAAATAATTTATTTTAAACCCATAAATCCGTCCTTCCCATTTTTCTTCAATCCTTAACCTCGAAACAGCCGCGAGTACTTCGGCTTCCCAAACTAACATAGTTTTAAGGCAGTAATAAATTGTAAAATGTATAACCATTGTAAAAAAAAAACAAAAGATTTCGGCTCAGTTATGCCCATGTGGCGCCCGAGCCTTCCAAATAAACGAATAAGTAAAAAAAAAAAAATCGATTTCATTGAAATTTCATTCCATGCGTTGGAAGGGCCATCGCATGTTACAATTTTTTTTATCAAAAACCAACATTTTGTCATAACTTCTCGAAATATTGATCAATTTTCATAATTTTTGGAGTGAAAGACTCTTTTTCAAAAAGGGTTCGAACAACCTTGACACCCGAAAGAAATAATTTGAATTGAGCTCAAAAGCTTGAAAAGAAACTCTTGCCCCACTCGAACTTTTGCCCCACTTTACTCTACTACTCATATTATGCATATATAGTAGTTTCTATACGAAATTTTCATTGTTTCAAAGATTCTGTAATTATATTGATCTACTAGACTCAGAACCCAAGTAGCACAACTTGTTATATAATAGTAGAAATTCAACGATTACAACATAATCTGCTGTATTTTTCTTGCATTATTTACTTGATTTTAGACACTTAAAAAATCAAAACAGCGCAAAAAATGGCGGCTTATAAAACATCTATAAGTTATATAAGATGTATTGTGATACACTTATAATACTAATTATGTCGTTCACACCTGACGCATAATTAATAATCAGTTTCCATCATGTTATTTGTCTGTAGTTAATACTGACAAAATACTCAGATAATGCAATCACATTCTTTGGTTGAAATAAGGCTAATTTTAGATGAATCAACTAGCAGAAAACACTTATATTACATAACATACTCATATGTTACAATTAGGTCATTTAAAAGCGATATAGCTTGCAGAATATCTTTTTGAAACAAACTGATTTTTTGTATTTAAGAACCTCGATAATTGAAGCGAAGAAACTTTCCGAAAAAAAAATAATATAACAATATTATCTACACTTGCTAAGTGCACGAAAAAAAATGATGTTTTATAAGTTATGACGTTAATGGCCATTTACTTTTCGGAAAATAAATTCTTAAATGCTCAGGCACAGAGGTGGTAATCATGTTTGGCTATGCTGTTGCAGATTTATTGTGAAATCAATAATTTTACTTTTGCATAATATGAGCGCCATTGAAATGACATAAATCAACGAAATAATCCTGGTTTGGAGATTTTTTTTCAATCCGCGTGAAAGAAAAAAAATATGGCGGCAACTTCGTGAAGCTAACAGTGACGATCAAAAATGTTGATAATAATTTAAATTTCGGTTATACACTAATTAATGGAAGATATGACAAAATACTAATTATCGCTCATATAAGATTTTCATATTCAGAATAAAAAATAATATTTATAGTTCTCACCAAGCAAGAAAATTAATATGTAATGTCAATTTGCTTGACTTGCATTTTTCATCTTCATATTTTTAGCCAGCACTGTAATCAAAATTTTTTCTCAAAGAAACAAAAACATTTCTACTAATCCTGCTCTTTGTTTGTAAAAACATAGTTAAAATAACGTTGAAATTACATTCAGAGATGAACTCAATAATAAAATGTGATAGGTCTTTTATCAACGTTTATAATACGTCTTGATAGCTTCTTTCCAATATAAACACAAATATGTTATTATTCGATTTTGCAGTAATCATCGCAACAGCTAAAAAACTGTATTACAACATATTTGTGTAGTGACTCCGAAGTCTATCAAAACGTCAAAATGTATTTTTGTCAACAATCGCGCTGCTGCCCAAAGGCTCGTCAGAGTTTTTTAGTTTCTGTAAAATTTCCAGTGAGCAATCGTAAATAATTAGTCCGATAATCATTAGTATCATCCGTCCAATGACTAATTTAAAAGTTTACCCAATAAATTGCTGAGGGAAATTGGTAGTGCTCATCAAAATCATATCCGTGTGAAGAATCTTATCATGAAGAATCAATGGATGATGGATCAGTTCATATTCAGTCTCGGTGAAGTTCGACTTTGAAGGTTTTGAAAGCTACCGGGCGATTTGCGTGTGCCGTTTTAAAATTTAGCGACGCTGTACTGGAGTCGGAAGGTCAAAAAACACTGCCGGAAGAACGCTGCCACTGCATTTGCAGTGGTATCCAATGCACCGTACGATGCTGCTAAAAAGTAGACACACATTTGGGATAAAAAAATGGAGCTGGCTTGAAGTGCTCCTGGTCTTTTGAAAGGTACAGAAACGTAATGCGGCTGGACCAGCTGAATCGGTTACGTTGGCTGACTTGGTCTTGCAGAGGTCATAGCGCCGGGTGCATTGGCAGATTATTTACTAAATCAAAGTGATTTTTTTTTTTCAAAAGTGACGATTGATAATTAAACCGCTAAATGTGAAAACGTAAACATTCTTCGAACTTGCGCGCCTGTTGCTTTAGTTGTGTTGCATAATTGTTTAAATAACATATTCCATACGTTTATGAAGCCCATGGGCAAGACTACTGTAAGGTTTTGTGTTTGTTATCGAATAACACAATTAGAGCTCGTCTATGACACTGATAGTTTGAGAATCCACTTATAGTACATTTATAATACATCTTTGAGAATTTTAATTTCCAAAGATGTTTTCTGTGTTACTTGGGAAATCTAGTGCGAACTTTTGCCCCACTGTCGAGGTTTTAACAATGTCCCTTTCAGCAAGAAGCACTAGTAGTTTATTGTTTATTCGAGTGCACCTCACAAACTACTATAGAATAACGATTCTCCGACATAAAGAGGTTATGAGATTCTTCTTCTTCCTGTTACCACAAATTCTTATTGCAAAAGGTCCAAAAATTCTATCAAAGCCCCTAGAAACACATTTTTTCGCATAACTCTGCCAAACCATAACGAAATCGTTCCAAATTTTATTGACGAGTAGCTGGCCTGATTATGTGTCGAACCCATACATATTTGTTTGGGTTCTTAACTCGTGCTCAGAAAAAGACACTCTGCGAACTTTTGCCCCGCATTACTCTACTGTAATTTTTTTCCTTCGCGTTTTCGAACTCAGGGCATGATTCTACACCAAAAATGGTCATCAGCTTACCGAGTTCAAAAATGCTGTAAACTAGTGTTATTGAAATTAGAGTGACGGCTGAAGGGGTTTTTGATTCCGATAGGCCATGCTGAGTTCGGTTCAATAAGGTAATTAATTATAATTGATGGCTTTTAATAATTCATCGATCGATAACCTGGTATCACCACCAGGTTAGGTAGTATTCATGATAATACGAATTTGAAAGCGCGGTGGAAGTCTGTTGGCGAAACAGAATAAACAGAAGTTCAAGAAACTAAGAATATTTAATAAAAAAAAGAAACCAAATTCATGCGAATCAAATCGTCAAATAGTCCTGTAAATCAATCAGTCAAAAAGTCAGTTTGAACTTGTCATTACATCCAGAAGTCATCTCGTTAACTTTATCGCCCATGGTTTGCTCGCTCTACCAATTAGGGCACTGTCACCTGAGCATCGACGAATTTCAATCTGAAGCCGAATGCAATGAAAATCGCAGCATGTGACCACATTCCCAACAAGCCAAAACCAAACCATACCCAAAGCCCAAAAACCCAACCCAGAGTCAGATTCAGTGCCCCAATCGGTTTGGTTGATCTTGTTACGGCGCGTGGTGCTCAAACAGATTGGAAATTAATTTATCCACATGCGAACAGGTTGCCACTGCCGCCATGCAACAGCCTCTCTGGGTCTGACCTTCGGTTGTGATGCACGAATGTTCAGTACCGATAGGAGTTCATTTTCCCAATCTCGAATGCCTCCCCCCAGAGACTGCAGCCGGAGGGTACATTTGCATTCGACGGACTGGACCGGGCCCTTCCCTGGTTGTCAACGCCATCATCGCATCGGCATCATCATCAAGAGCAGCTCCGCCTCGAGCAAGTTGCATTGCAGCGGTTCCCAAGTGTGCGTTTCTAGTCACACTACACTGTTGACAAAAGCTTGTTGGAAGAATTGTTTATTTAACCTTCCCACTCTCATTTGATAACCACTGCACTGGGAAAGCTGTGCATTCGCTTATCACTCAACTATGGCAGTGCACTTGGAGTCAAGCAGAGCAACACTGATGTAGAAACGACTGTTTACATCGATTATAGCGGAAAAGAGCGCACGTTTTTGGCTAGTCCTCTTCTTCGTAGAAACCAGACCTTGAGAGGGCCAAACACTGAAAAAACTTCCCAACCCACCCTCAAAATTACACCCACCAATGCAATGCGATGGGAAGCTGCCCTTTCGGTCGACGGAATTTGCTGAAAAGCGCCAAAATTAAATTATGGCCAGAAATCGGTTCGGAAAATGGTCAGCAGCACTTGCGGTTGTGTCAATGACGACGAATATTGTAGAAGGGCCGAAGGGCGGCCACGGTCTGCAGTCACTCTTCATGAATCGACCGACGGATGACCTGTGTTCAATATGTAGAACGTTATGCTAACAACGACAGGCAGTGTAATTGCCATGCGCACATACTCGCTTACTGTGAATGTGCACACGGGTGAGGGAGTTTTACCGGGGTTAAAATTAGGCGCACAATGAACGAATGATTATGACGAACGGTGTTCGTCATACCTACTTCCGATGTGCGATTTCTGCCAGAATCAAATGGTGAACTAGCATGCATTTCTGCCAAGATATGCCAGGAGGCTGGCAAGATTGCAATGGCTTCGGAACGATGAACTTTTGTAGGATTTACTCCGTAATTGATGTGCATCATAAAAACAAACAGGTACTAGCCAATAATTTCACTAGCTGTGTTACAAAGAGCCGGACGAAGAGACGGCGTCTATGCCTTTTGCTTGTAGTAACTGTGTGGTTATTGCCTATGCCCATGAACGATGCTGCCTACGCACAGGCTATTTTTGTAATCAGCACGTGCTCCCACAGTACACAAGTTATTTCGTCTCAAAACATGATCAGTAGATAATTAATTAAGTTACATTTTATGTAGATCATACAAAAAGATTTTTGGTGTTCTACTTTACCAACTGGTTCCATGGTGTAATGGTTAGCATTTTGGACTCTGAATCCAACGATCCGAGTTCAAATCTCGGTGGAACCTGCGTTTAATTCTTTTTGCTCTCTCATGCTAGGCATTATCTTTATTGACATGGCATAAAGTGGAATTTCTACACAAATATTTGAAAAAAAAACAGCAATTGTGCTGGTTGGTGAGCCAGCCTAGGGCTGCAAATCTCTTAAATAAAGATAATAATAATAGATAATAATAGCAATTGTGCTGGGATAAAGTGTTGTACCATTGTGCCACGTAGAAGGTGAGACGGGAATCAAATTCATGTTGTGCCCGAAATTGACATATGTCGAATTCGTTTTTGAACCTGGGTTGGAACTGGATCGGCGGAAAATGTGTAAACAAACAACACATAACATAAGTGGAACTCCATGGTCAGAGCGAAGGAAAAAGTTGTATCCTTTTCCAGCACGCGAAACTGTTATATCTTTCATAAAAGGCGTCGAACTGTCACTTATTTTGGTAAACAAAAAACATCTGATCCAACCAGTATTCCAGTTTTGGCAAAGAATACAGGAACGAAGATTGGCATCTGAGATATGCGCAAAACTAGCTGCTGGAAATCCACTTATTCATGTTGTTATAAATTCATGGAAATCTTCGAAATAAAATATCCACGCTTCACATATCGATATCAACCCAGGTTGGAACTGAATCAAAAACCAAAAAAAAGACAATAGACTCACATAACATAAGTGGAACTCCATAGTCAGATCGAAGGAAAAAGTTGTATCCTTTTTCCAGCACGCGAAACTGTTATACCTTTTATAAAAGGCGTCGAACTGCCATTGATATTAGTAAGCAAAAACATCTGATCCAACCAGTATGAGCCATTTTACGAAGTGACAACAATGTTGATGATGATATTGATTTTCACGGGTTAGGACGCCACCTCCTGTCAAAATCTCATCCATAAAATCGGCTCGTAAAATGGACAATTCCAGTTTGGCAAAGAATATAGGAACAAAGATTAACATCTGAGACATGCGCAAAACTAGCTGCTGAAAATCCACTTATTCATTTTGTCATAAGTTCATTGAAATCTTCTAAATAACGCATCCACGTTTCACATATAGGGTTTCGAACTACATGGGCACCAGCGTCAATTCCCGGCACCTCACAGTAAAGCAAATCAAAATATCACTTGCCGCATATTTTCCAAACGCACTTCCGTAGGTAATCATCTCCCGCAACATTTCCGCAACGGGATCTACAGTCAATGAGCTACACTTTCACTCTGAAGCCACACAAGTGCTCAAAACAAATATGACACACAGACGATTGCACTTCGGCAGCACAAAGATGGGTGCCGAAGTGATTTCCCATTTGATTTTGCTGGAAGTTGGGCACTGGTGCCGAGAATGGATTACCAGCTTTGACGGTAATTGCAACAGATGGCGCTAGTGAGCAGGAGTTTTTCAACTTTAAAATATATGAAGAAATTTACAAAAACTGGGTTTTTGACTTAATAATCGTTTTATCGGAAAAAATATTTGGTACAGGTTGTAGGTAATAATAATAGCTATCTGCGTTACCAAATATTTTTTGCCAAAATTTCGAAATTTTTAAAATAATTGAAAAAATGTCCAAATCTCCATACATTTTTTCGATTGAAAACTTCTGCCTTGATTCTGGTTGATCCTCGTTTGCCTATACATGGGCATTATGAATATACATGGATTCATGTTTATCCATCTGTCAAATGAAAACAAAGCATGTGGTTTCTCCCAAAGTAAACATGGATCGGCAGCAAACGCAAAGGTAATCATTTTATTTTAAGCAATAATCAGCACAAATTTATGTAAATATCTACTTTTCAGGAAACAAAAAAATGTGCGAAAAGTGTAAAAGATACGTTCACCGGAACACTATGCCTCCACCAAGTAACAATCATCAACTGCGGGAAAATGTAGACCCTGATGGTGGTAATGCAACTTAACTTGTTGGAGCTGCAATCTCAGGTTTGTACACAGGATGAATTCTTGAAAAACCCAGAGAGATATGGATTTATTTTGGTGGATTTCCACATAGAAAACTTTTGGATGAAGGTAACCATAATCTCTTTGTTTTATTTTTGTAGAAAAACAAGGACGGTCTTCTGGAAAGTATCCAAAAAGCGGCAGAAGGAGCTGCAATTTGAATGTTTACGTCTGGTCGAGCCGGGAAAGTTGTGGTTCAGACTGGTTCAGTTTGGGGAAACCACCAGTCCGGTGTCCGAGAATACCCTCTCCGCAACCCACTCAATCTGCCGATGGATGCTCTTCCCGTGAATCGATTGAGAGGAATGGTGTTAGGGCCAAGACGGAAGGGAAGTCAATCTACATCAGCGTTGATAGTATTGCGCAAGGATTGGGTTTGGTGGAGCCGGAAGAAACCAACAACAACAAGGTAGGGATACGTTCATAAAGGAGGGCGGGTGATAGCATACGCGTAGATGGACCCCAGCTTAAAGTCGAGCACTAATTGTGCATTCCCCCAGCGCGCACGACTTTGGATCTGGCAATCTGGGCTCCTTCCCTCTCTAAAATCGTGCGCACTGGAGTAGTGCATGGCAGACGTGCACGACATTGGAACTGGGAACTCAGCTTCGTGCAAGGGTGCAAAACATTTAAGTACACTAATCGACAATGATTGGTTTAGTGCTAGTAATGGGCTCTTTCCCTGTAGTGATACCCCTACAGGAAAACCAAAAAGTAAATGCCCAAATTAATTGATCCCAGGAGTATCCCCTATAGGCAGCTTTGGCAGTGAGATAGATAACATGGAAAACAAATGGGGGACCAATATGCACCAACATATTTGTAAACAATTCTATATTGAACCCCGACTGGATCCATAATAAGCAACATCAGAAATGAACTTCTGTTGCTTAGTGGGTCCATTACATGCATCCAAATCCTAAGACGAATAAGACAATTTGTTATAAATACAATTTTATAGAAACTCTTTCTATTATACTGCCATATATTATTACAGGAGTTCTTTCATGGGCTCCTAAACAGATATTTCAGCAATTCCTCGTGGATTCCCCCATGGATACCACCAAAAACACTTTAAAAAAGTTTAACTCTTCAGGCATTCCTCTAGGAGTTTCTCCAGGAGTTCCTTCATGGATTCTCCCTAGATATTCTTCTAGAAGTTCCTTTAACCTTCCGTAACTCGCGCGGTTGGTCAACATCACCAGCACCACGCTGATGCTGAGTACAAAAAGCGAGATTTTTTCAACGTGTTGTACAAAATACGACAGCGCGATCGCACGAGGGTTAAGGATTCCTTTAGGAGTTCTTTCAGGAATAGTTGCTGGACTTCCTTCGAGGATACCATTAGAAGTTCACGGATTCCTCTAGCAGGCCTGGTAGTGAGTCACTATTTAGTGACTTGGTCACTATTTTCATGCTGGTCACTAAAAAGTCACTATTTTTAAGGTTTTTCAACTAAAGTCACTTTTTCAATCAAAAAGTCACTATTTTCAACTATTTTGGGTGCGAATTAAATCCAATTACCAATGCATTTGTCAAAACTTCGTCTTGACAGTATATCTCATTCAATCGTATGAAGTAGCGATGTCGAATATAGTTATATTATTGGCCTTACTGAACAAAATAGTTACCAAATTGAACGTTCCTTAAATGTCAAGAAACGCGGTAAGTGAAATTTTATTTGCTTCAAAGGATCTTTCCAATTTTGTAACCAGCTTATAAAGTGCTTTTACCGAGGATATTTCCTCTTGATGTGCAAATTGATTTTGACTCAATGGGCTTTTTGTTAAATATGCCGATTTTATATACTCTCCAAGTGTTTTCCATTATTTTCAACATGCAGGGGATAGACAATAGGGCCCATATAGCCGAGGCGGTAAACGCACGGGTATTCAGCATGACCATGCTGAGGGTGACGGGTTCGATTCCCGGTCAGTCCAGGATCTTTTCGTAAAGGAAATTTCCTTGACTTCCTTGGGCATAGAGTATCTTCGTGCCTGCCACACGATATATACATGCAAAATGGTCATTGGCAGAGGAAGCTCTCAGTTAATAACTGTGGAAGTGCTCATAGAACACTAAGCTGAGAAGCAGGCTTTGTCCCAGTGAGGACGTTACGCCAAGAAGAGGAGGAGAGGAGGGATAGACAAAATTATCGGTTTTTCAAAGCTCATTGTATTCAGTCATAAACGCTTTAAATTTCAATGCACTCGGTTATTTTTAACTTCTTGTAAAATGGACCGATCTTTTCAAAATATGGACCATTGATACACAACTAGTTGATCAACTTACAGTGCAAATTTGAAAATATTTGTGCACTTTTCGAAAACTATTTGGCCATTTTTTGGAAAGTAAAAATTTTGCCTGTCCCGATCATTTTGTCTATCCCCCTGTAATGGACGATAAACTTTTGTGTCTGAAGGATTTTGGTGATGATCTATGCTTCTTATTTGCCTTTGGGATGAAAGTGATTCACACTTCTCTCCCAGCTGTAGAGATATTGCTTAATGATAAGCTTAATCGTTATGATTTCTTTACGCTTGTGAAGTATTGTACGTGGATTTGCTAACTGAACACGACGAATCAGAACCGTCGTTTTTGGAATCGCCGTTGGAATCGTCGTTCGAATGTCAAGCGAGACAGCAACCAAACTGACACATCGCTTTGACATATTTAACGTAGGAGCAACACGTGCGTGAGATTCTCTCTCGGTTGGTGTGGTTTGTTTTGATTCAATCTGACATTTCTTTTATGCTGCTCATGCTGCCGATGCTGCCAGCTGATGGTGGCAAGGATGGAGGAGCATAGTCGGAGGGGTGCTCCAATGCGTTTTTGGAAGAATTCGTTGAGATAAAAAGTTTTCGTTATAAAAAATATGGAAAACTCTAGTTTAAAAGTTCAGCATTAAACACTTTTCAATGCGTGTTACATATATTACTTTACAGAGAATTAGTCTAGAGGTCATTTAACGTAATAAGAGCATTAACATAAAAGTCTATAATTTTACAAGAACGCATTGAAACGTCCCTTGAAGTTAAACGGCGATTCCCAACCAGCTCAAGCAAATTCCCTTGGAATTCATCTTCGAAGTAAAATCACAATAATATAGGAAAAATCCCATCCCTACCCTGCGCTTTGAAGAGTTCAAATGAATCAATCGCTTAATAAGCCTTTTGTTCAGTAATATTTTGACCGGCCAGAATGCACACATCACTCCTCGTCTCTTCTAGCACAGTTGATTCCTCGTCTTCATGGGCTTTATCCACTGGTTTCATTGGCCTCAGTTTCTTATATTGATGTACCGGTCTTCAGTGTTGTCTGTTAATAGATTTAATTATGATCTCATTTTACTTCTTGACTATTTGCTGAGACCAATAAACACCTTAAAAAGGCAATTGAAACCCAAGACATTGTGTTTGTGTTTGAATTAAATTTTCAGGTTCGTTCATGTTGTTTAAAACTAAAACTAATGGTTGCATAATACCTAGACACGCATATAAAAAATCCCGGTTTTTTGACATTTTTATCCAGCTCAATTTTATGCCTAGAAAAAAAGTTAGGTAATGTTGTTAAAGAAAATGGCAAATTGTGCAGAACCTTTTGAAGGTCTTCTAGGGAATGTTCTGCCGCATACAAACGAAGAGTCATGTGCAAATTTAAATACTCAGCATGTGTTTATATTAACCCTTTAACGCTCATGGTGTATGTAGAGCACCTTCACTTTTTCGCGAATCTGGTCTAAACCAGTTCACATCAATATTGTAAAAGAGTTATTAGAAAGAGGTTATAATTATTAGAGTACTTGTGCACTCTACTTTTTTATTCAATAGTGAAACTGTTGATAAACAATCAATAACTATTGATTAACAATCAATTTTTTTTGTGGTTTCAATAAATTTAAGTGATTTATAACAACTTTTGTTCGAGCACTTTTTATTAAAAAAAATATTGCCATTCAAAACATTGAAAAAAGTCGTGGGCGGGAAGGGGTTAAGGCACGATATCCATTCCCAAATGGCAGTACTGCAAAGTTGTGCCCATACTTTCTGGGATACCCTATATCTTTTTAGTTATTTTGATCTATCCTGAAAGTCACTATTAAGTCACTATTTTCGCAGCTGAAAGTCACTATTTGGTCACTATTTTGTTCAGTGAGGTCACTAAAATAACTATTTTCAACATCATTCATCGCTACCAGCCCTGCTCTAGGAGTTTTTTCAGGGATTCTTCCAGAAGTTCCTCCAGATAATACTCCAGAATACTCGTAGGGTTCAATATAAGATTCTTACAGCATTTCATCAGGAATTCTTTCCTGGCTAGATTTTATTCAAGGATACTAGAAGTTTGTTCAGGAATGGATCATTGGAGCAAACTTTTCTGGCAGTTGCCGCACCAAAACAAAGGAGCCACCGTGAATGACCTTTAACGTTGTGATAGCAGTCGAGTTATACCAAACATCTGTTGCGCTATCTGTTCATTTTATAGCGGCCATTTTAGTTATTTTAGTGATCCATTCATCCAGGAGTTCCTTTAGGATTGTTTTTTTCCAGGATCTACTTCAACGATTTCCTAAGGATACCTTCAGGAATTTATCAGCAGTTCTTTCAGGAATTCTTTTAGGAGTTCCTTCGAGTATTCTTTCAGGAGTTTCTTCGGAGATTCATCCAGAAGGTTTTTCACGAGTTCCTCCAGAAGTTCCCTCAGGAATTCCTTCAAGAGTTACTAGGTACAGGGAATTTTCTTCCAGAGTTTCTTCAGAGACTCCATAAACCTCCCTCCTGTAATTTATTAATGAGTTCTTTTAGAAGTTTTGCCAAGGATACCGTTAGGAGTTCTTACACGAGTTTTTGTTTCTGAAATGCTTCCAGGATTTCCTTCAAGGATTCCATCAGACGTTTCCTAATGTGTTTCTGCAGGCATTCATCCAGGAAATAATCCAAGGATTTACTTCAGGGATTTCTCAGAAAGCTCCTGCAAGAGTTCAAGAGTTCCTTCACGGATTACTCCAGAAGTTTCTTAAAGTATTCTTTCAGGGATACCTGCCGGATTTGATTCAAGGTTGTCTCTCGAGTTTCTTCCTGTGATACATTCACTGCCCCTATTCGCATAACAGTCCCATCTGGGTTTCATATTCACATGGGATACCTTAAGCAGTTCCTTCAAGGTTTATTCCAGGAATTCCTTCAGGAATTGCTCCAGGAGTTCCTACAGGAATTTCTCCTAGGTTCCTTCAAGATTTGCTCTAGCATTCCTTCAAAAGTTTATTATGTTGGATTGTAGGTACATCCTTGAGGTGCATAACACAACTCAGTGGAGCTACATACGAAACATCTAAGTATGATAATAAATTGTAAATTTAGTTGTACCTAAATGGAATAAAAGAGAGACACTGTACTTTCGGGTATTTTTCAGGAGTTCTTTTAGAGATAACTCCAGAGTTCCTTCAGATGTTTACCATGGTGTTGCTTCAAAAATTCCTCCAGTAAGTATTCCAAGGATTTTCTGTAAGTATTCCTCCAGGAGTGCAAACAAGGATTCCGCCAGAAGCTGCTGCAAGAATTCCTCCAGGAGTTCCTGCAAGCATTCTTACATGAATTCATCCAGGCTTCCTTCAAGAGTTCTTTCAGGGATACCTTTAGGATTTTTCGGGTTACTCCAGAAGTTTTTTTTCGTGAATTCCTCTAGCAGTTCTTTTAGGGATTCCTACAGGAGTGCTTTGCAAAATCCTACAAGCGTTCCTACGAGGATTCTCCAACAGTTGCATCAGAGATACTTTCAGTTTTTAGTCAGAAGTTCATTCAGGAATGCCTATTTCAGGGATTTCTCCAGTAGTTTTTTTTTAGCGATACTTTCAGGAGTTCCTAAAGAGGAATCCTTCACAAATTTCTTCAAGCGTTCTTTCTTCTAGACTCCCTTTGAAAATGAGTTTCTTCAGAAATTCCTCTAGGATTTTTTTTTTTCAGGGATTCCTCAAGAGTTTATTAGGTGGTTGTTTCAGTATTCTTTCAGAAATATCTTTAGAAGTTTATTCAGCGATTCTTCCAAGAGTTCTTTCAGCGATTTCTCCAAGAGTTCTTTCAGGATTTTTTTTTTTGGGATATCTGCTGAATTTTCTTCAGAAATGACTTTAGGAGTTCCTTGAGGGATTCATCCGAGATTTTTTTTCAGGGATTCTTCCAGGAGTTTTTCCAGAGATTCTTCCAGGAATTTCTTCAGGGATTCCTCCAGAGTTCCCTAAGAAATTTCCCCTTTGAGATACCTTCAGGAAATACTCCAATAATTTTCTTCTATGAGTTCCCTTGAGAATTCTTCCAGAATTTCCTTAAGGGATTCCTTCAGTAGTTCTTTCATGAATTCTTCCAGGGTTTCCTCAAAGAGTTCTTTCACTAATTCCTCCAGGAGTTCCTTAAGCAATTCCTCCAAGAGTTCCTACAGAGATTCTTTCGGGAGATTCGTTAGGATTTCTTTCATGGATACCTTCGGGTTTACCTTGACGAGTTCCTCCAGGATTTCTTTCGGGGATTTGTACGTTCATGGATTTTTCCAGGACTAAACTATGCTTAACTAAAGGACCAAACTATGTATAGCCAATGAACCGTAGGGAAATTGGGAATTCGCTCGCGAATTTCTTAGGAATTTCTCTATGAGTTCTAGGACTTCCTTCAAGGATATCTTTATGAGTTCCTTCATGATTTCCGACAAGAGTTCTTCAGAAATCCTTCACAGATTTCAGGGATTCCTCTAAGAGTTCCTTCAAAGATTTCTTTCTACAAAAAAAAATCCAGGAGTTTCTGAGGAGATCCCTTTACCTGTCTTTCAGGGATTTATTTAGGAGTTCTTCGGAGATTTTTTTCAGGAGTTTCTTCAGGAGTTTTTTCAGGGATACTTTCGGGAATTTCTTCTGGGATACCTTCAAGAGGTTTTTTTTTCAGAGATTCTTCAATGAATTACATCGGGGACTCCTAGGGAAGTTATAAATTCGTTTTCGTTTTAATATTTATTCATTTTTATATTTTTTGCAGTTTCTTCTGGAAATCATGGCTGTTCAATATGTATCATTCCGGTTACTACTTCGCAACCACCATTGTAGACACATCCATTCTGGTCACCGTCAGCATTAGAGAATGTAATGATTTATTTTACAATATTAGTTTGTATTTGTTGTAAGTATTAAAACCACATAAAGGGGCGGGTGTTGGTTGGTTATTTTGCTGGGCTCTACAAAATATCCGAAATATCCGAAAATTGCATGCACCATCTTTTCCAAAGTTGAAACTTCCAAATAGCACATAAGTGGTTTTTACATTCAATTTTAGGTTGACATTGCCAGGGAGATTTTTTTAATCATGCAATTTGATCCAAAATTTGAAAAAATAGTTCGAAAGTGATTTTGGTCACCTGGTTCGCCGCATTCCTAAATAGAGCTGTGAGGTGACACTTTGCAAAGTTAGAAATACTTCATAAATGAATCTTGCATTTAATCAGAAATTTTCAAAACTTATTCACCAAGTTCTCCCAAGTTGTGAGGTGACACTTAACATGCCTCTTTTTTAAATCATGTTCTTCCATACAAAAGTTTGAAATACTTTATAGAAGAATCCTACTTTTTATCAGAAATAATCATAACTGGTTCACCAAGTTCTCCCAAGTTGTGAGGTGACACTTAACATGCCTCTTTTTTAAATCATGTTCTTCCATACAAAAGTTTGAAATACTTTATAGAAGAATCCTACTTTTTATCAGAAATAATCAAAACTGGTTCACCAAGTTCTCCCAAGTTGTGAGGTGACACTTAACATGCCTCTTTTTCAACCATATTCTTCCATACAAAAGTTTGAAATACTTTATAGAAGAATCCTACTTTTTATCAGAAATAATCAAAACTGGTTCACCAAGTTCTCCCAAGTTGTGAGGTGACACTTAACATGCCTCTTTTTTAAATCATGTTCTTCCATACAAAAGTTTGAAATACTTTATAGAAGAATCCTACTTTTTATCAGAAATAATCATAACTGGTTCACCAAGTTCTCCCAAGTTGTGAGGTGACACTTAACATGCCTCTTTTTTAAATCATGTTCTTCCATACAAAAGTTTGAAATACTTTATAGAAGAATCCTACTTTTTATCAGAAATAATCATAACTGGTTCACCAAGTTCTCCCAAGTTGTGAGGTGACACTTAACATGCCTCTTTTTCAACCATATTCTTCCATACAAAAGTTTGAAATACTTTATAGAAGAATCCTACTTTTTATCAGAAATAATCAAAACTGGTTCACCAAGTTCTCCCAAGTTGTGAGGTGACACTCAACATGTCTCTTTTTTAAATCCATACAAAAGTTTGAAATACTTTATAGAAGAATCCTACTTTTTATCAGAAATAATCAAAACTGGTTCACCAAGTTCTCCCAAGTTGTGAGGTGACACTTAACATGCCTCTTTTTCAACCATTTTCTTCCATACAAAAGTTTGAAATACTTTATAGAAGAATCCTACTTTTTATCAGAAATAATCAAAACTGGTTCACCAAGTTCTCCCAAGTTGTGAGGTGACACTTAACATGCCTCTTTTTTAAATCATGTTCTTCCATACAAAAGTTTGAAATACTTTATAGAAGAATCCTACTTTTTATCAGAAATAATCATAACTGGTTCACCAAGTTCTCCCAAGTTGTGAGGTGACACTTAACATGCCTCTTTTTAAATCATGTTCTTCCATACAAAAGTTTGAAATACTTTATAGAAGAATCCTACTTTTTATCAGAAATAATCATAACTGGTTCACCAAGTTCTCCCAAGTTGTGAGGTGACACTTAACATGCCTCTTTTTTAAATCATGTTCTTCCATACAAAAGTTTGAAATACTTTATAGAAGAATCCTACTTTTTATCAGAAATAATCAAAACTGGTTCACCAAGTTCTCCCAAGTTGTGAGGTGACACTTAACATGCCTCTTTTTCAACCATTTTCTTCCATACAAAAGTTTGAAATACTTCATAGAAGAATCCTACTTTTTATCAGAAATAATCAAAACTGGTTCACCAAGTTCTCCCAAGTTGTGAGGTGACACTCAACATGTCTCTTTTTTAAATTCATACAAAAGTTTGAAATACTTTATAGAAGAATCCTACTTTTTATCAGAAATAATCAAAACTGGTTCACCAAGTTCTCCCAAGTTGTGAGGTGACACTCAACATGTCTCTTTTTTAAATCCATACAAAAGTTTGAAATACTTTATAGAAGAATCCTACTTTTTATCAGAAATAATCAAAACTGGTTCACCAAGTTCTCCCAAGTTGTGAGGTGACACTTAACATGCCTCTTTTTCAACCATTTTTTTCCATACAAAAGTTTGAAATACTTTATAGAAGAATCCTACTTTTCATCAGAAATAATCATAACTGGTTCACCAAGTTCTCCCAAGTTGTGAGGTGACACTTAACATGCCTCTTTTTTAAATCATGTTCTTCCATACAAAAGTTTGAAATACTTTATAGAAGAATCCTACTTTTTATCAGAAATAATCAAAACTGGTTCACCAAGTTCTCCCAAGTTGTGAGGTGACACTTAACATGCCTCTTTTTCAACCATTTTTTTCCATACAAAAGTTTGAAATACTTTATAGAAGAATCCTACTTTTCATCAGAAATAATCATAACTGGTTCACCAAGTTCTCCCAAGTTGTGAGGTGACACTTAACATGCCTCTTTTTTAAATCATGTTCTTCCATACAAAAGTTTGAAATACTTTATAGAAGAATCCTACTTTTTATCAGAAATAATCATAACTGGTTCACCAAGTTCTCCCAAGTTGTGAGGTGACACTTAACATGCCTCTTTTTTAAATCATGTTCTTCCATACAAAAGTTTGAAATACTTTATAGAAGAATCCTACTTTTTATCAGAAATAATCAAAACTGGTTCACCAAGTTCTCCCAAGTTGTGAGGTGACACTTAACATGCCTCTTTTTTAAATCATGTTCTTCCATACAAAAGTTTGAAATACTTTATAGAAGAATCCTACTTTTTATCAGAAATAATCAAAACTGGTTCACCAAGTTCTCCCAAGTTGTGAGGTGACACTTAACATGCCTCTTTTTTAAATCATGTTCTTCCATACAAAAGTTTGAAATACTTTATAGAAGAATCCTACTTTTTATCAGAAATAATCATAACTGGTTCACCAAGTTCTCCCAAGTTGTGAGGTGACACTTAACATGCCTCTTTTTTAAATCATGTTCTTCCATACAAAAGTTTGAAATACTTTATAGAAGAATCCTACTTTTTATCAGAAATAATCAAAACTGGTTCACCAAGTTCTCCCAAGTTGTGAGGTGACACTTAACATGCCTCTTTTTTAAATCATGTTCTTCCATACAAAAGTTTGAAATACTTTATAGAAGAATCCTACTTTTTATCAGAAATAATCAAAACTGGTTCACCAAGTTCTCCCAAGTTGTGAGGTGACACTTAACATGCCTCTTTTTTAAATCATGTTCTTCCATACAAAAGTTTGACATACTTTATAGAAGAATCCTACTTTTTATCAGAAATAATCAAAACTGGTTCACCAAGTTCTCCCAAGTTGTGAGGTGACACTTAACATGCCTCTTTTTTAAATCATGTTCTTCCATACAAAAGTTTGAAATACTTTATAGAAGAATCCTACTTTTTATCAGAAATAATCAAAACTGGTTCACCAAGTTCTCCCAAGTTGTGAGGTGACACTTAACATGCCTCTTTTTTAAATCATGTTCTTCCATACAAAAGTTTGAAATACTTTATAGAAGAATCCTACTTTTTATCAGAAATAATCATAACTGGTTCACCAAGTTCTCCCAAGTTGTGAGGTGACACTTAACATGCCTCTTTTTCAACCATTTTCTTCCATACAAAAGTTTGAAATACTTTATAGAAGAATCCTACTTTTTATCAGAAATAATCATAACTGGTTCACCAAGTTCTCCCAAGTTGTGAGGTGACACTTAACATGCCTCTTTTTTAAATCATGTTCTTCCATACAAAAGTTTGAAATACTTTATAGAAGAATCCTACTTTTTATCAGAAATAATCATAACTGGTTCACCAAGCTCTCCCAAGTTGTGAGGTGACACTTAACATGCCTCTTTTTTAAATCATGTTCTTCCATACAAAAGTTTGAAATACTTTATAGAAGAATCCTACTTTTTATCAGAAATAATCATAACTAATTCACCAAGTTCTCCCAAGTTGTGAGGTGACACTTAACATGCCTCTTTTTTAAATCATGTTCTTCCATACAAAAGTTTGAAATACTTTATAGAAGAATCCTACTTTTTATCAGAAATAATCAAAACTGGTTCACCAAGTTCTCCCAAGTTGTGAGGTGACACTTAACATGCCTCTTTTTTAAATCATGTTCTTCCATACAAAAGTTTGAAATACTTTATAGAAGAATCCTACTTTTTATCAGAAATAATCAAAACTGGTTCACCAAGTTCTCCCAAGTTGTGAGGTGACACTTAACATGCCTCTTTTTTAAATCATGTTCTTCCATACAAAAGTTTGAAATACTTTATAGAAGAATCCTACTTTTTATCAGAAATAATCAAAACTGGTTCACCAAGTTCTCCCAAGTTGTGAGGTGACACTTAACATGCCTCTTTTTTAAATCATGTTCTTCCATACAAAAGTTTGAAATACTTTATAGAAGAATCCTACTTTTTATCAGAAATAATCAAAACTGGTTCACCAAGTTCTCCCAAGTTGTGAGGTGACACTTAACATGCCTCTTTTTTAAATCATGTTCTTCCATACAAAAGTTTGAAATACTTTATAGAAGAATCCTACTTTTTATCAGAAATAATCAAAACTGGTTCACCAAGTTCTCCCAAGTTGTGAGGTGACACTTAACATGCCTCTTTTTTAAATCATGTTCTTCCATACAAAAGTTTGAAATACTTTATAGAAGAATCCTACTTTTTATCAGAAATAATCAAAACTGGTTCACCAAGTTCTCCCAAGTTGTGAGGTGACACTTAACATGCCTCTTTTTTAAATCATGTTCTTCCATACAAAAGTTTGAAATACTTTATAGAAGAATCCTACTTTTTATCAGAAATAATCAAAACTGGTTCACCAAGTTCTCCCAAGTTGTGAGGTGACACTTAACATGCCTCTTTTTTAAATCATGTTCTTCCATACAAAAGTTTGAAATACTTTATAGAAGAATCCTACTTTTTATCAGAAATAATCAAAACTGGTTCACCAAGTTCTCCCAAGTTGTGAGGTGACACTTAACATGCCTCTTTTTTAAATCATGTTCTTCCATACAAAAGTTTGAAATACTTTATAGAAGAATCCTACTTTTTATCAGAAATAATCATAACTGGTTCACCAAGTTCTCCCAAGTTGTGAGGTGACACTTAACATGCCTCTTTTTCAACCATTTTCTTCCATACAAAAGTTTGAAATACTTTATAGAAGAATCCTACTTTTTATCAGAAATAATCATAACTGGTTCACCAAGTTCTCCCAAGTTGTGAGGTGACACTTAACATGCCTCTTTTTTAAATCATGTTCTTCCATACAAAAGTTTGAAATACTTTATAGAAGAATCCTACTTTTTATCAGAAATAATCATAACTGGTTCACCAAGTTCTCCCAAGTTGTGAGGTGACACTTAACATGCCTCTTTTTTAAATCATGTTCTTCCATACAAAAGTTTGAAATACTTTATAGAAGAATCCTACTTTTTATCAGAAATAATCATAACTAATTCACCAAGTTCTCCCAAGTTGTGAGGTGACACTTAACATGCCTCTTTTTCAACCATTTTCTTCCATACAAAAGTTTGAAATACTTTATAGAAGAATCCTACTTTTTATCAGAAATAATCATAACTGGTTCACCAAGTTCTCCCAAGTTGTGAGGTGACACTTAACATGCCTCTTTTTTAAATCATGTTCTTCCATACAAAAGTTTGAAATACTTTATAGAAGAATCCTACTTTTTATCAGAAATAATCAAAACTGGTTCACCAAGTTCTCCCAAGTTGTGAGGTGACACTTAACATGCCTCTTTTTTAAATCATGTTCTTCCATACAAAAGTTTGAAATACTTTATAGAAGAATCCTACTTTTTATCAGAAATAATCAAAACTGGTTCACCAAGTTCTCCCAAGTTGTGAGGTGACACTTAACATGCCTCTTTTTTAAATCATGTTCTTCCATACAAAAGTTTGAAATACTTTATAGAAGAATCCTACTTTTTATCAGAAATAATCAAAACTGGTTCACCAAGTTCTCCCAAGTTGTGAGGTGACACTTAACATGCCTCTTTTTTAAATCATGTTCTTCCATACAAAAGTTTGAAATACTTTATAGAAGAATCCTACTTTTTATCAGAAATAATCAAAACTGGTTCACCAAGTTCTCCCAAGTTGTGAGGTGACACTTAACATGCCTCTTTTTTAAATCATGTTCTTCCATACAAAAGTTTGAAATACTTTATAGAAGAATCCTACTTTTTATCAGAAATAATCAAAACTGGTTCACCAAGTTCTCCCAAGTTGTGAGGTGACACTTTATACATGTTTCTTTTTTCAATCATATTCTTCCGTCTCTGTATCAGAGTTTCCCATTGCTCATGTGTACATAAATGTGACAACGAGCCTCCTGCCAAATTGTCTCCCAGCTCTTCAAAATCGCAGTGTGCTGCGCTGCTAGGAGGCTCACGAAAATCTGGTGGGTGCGAGCTAGGCACCTAGCTCCCGGGGAGCTCGTCTCATGCGCTGCGTGAGCTGTTGGTATCTAAGGTGAAAAACAACTTCTTGGTAACGAAGAACCTCAACAACTTTTTCCGTACACAACTCATGTGTTTGGTTGGTCTATATGATACGACTAGGGACTCTCAATGCAAAGGTTAAAGTTTCAATTCTCGTTCGTTTAGGAAGTTTTTGTCGTGAAATTTTCTAATTTAATCAGCGCATGAGACGAAGCTCATGAGACACATCTTGAGAAAAATAAGGCGCACAAGTTTCAGTCTCAAAATGTACTGAGCTCCTGGGAGCTCGCTTGCCATGTGGCTCCCGTACATGGGACTACAGCACGTGTACATCAACTCTGCTCTGTATCCCTAGTCGTGCACTGGTTTCATAATGACCCAGACAGACACGCTAAGCATTCACTACGTTAAATTTTGTAGCTATAGAAGGAAGTGTGCCAAACGAGCACGACAAGTACCTGTAAATACCTCTACAATTTTAATTGATTTTCGAGAACTTACATGATAATCTGCTAAAGCACCTTGTCTATTTTTACCTTAAAAGGGGGTTATCTGATCGCTGTTAGAATCACTAAACGTGGGCAACATCTGAAAGCGGACATAGTGCAGCGAAAGCTGGAGGATTGCAAAATGATACGCGCCGGCGCGTATTTTAAATTGTACAATAAACCTTATTTATTTTGACTGCTTCCATTCAAAAACACTCAAAGTTAAAAAACACTTTTCACTACTCGCTTGTACTAGCGGTCGGACTAGCAGCAGCTGCCGTGTCAACCAAAACTTTGGACGATGCATCCTACATCGCGGAATCTTCAGTTGGCATCCGATTGATGGCCTTCAGATTCGGGCTCCACGTAGGCACTGTAAACATTCGTTGTGACCATCTGGATCCGGAGAAGGCTGCTCTTCAATCGCCACAGCAAATGCTGGGATAGGTGTCCTTTTTGTCCAACGGGTGATAACTGCGATTTTGGCATTGGTGAGATTTGATCACGTACTGGTGTCTACCTGGAACAAATTCCACTTGTGAATCTGAAGCGTTTGGAGCTTGGACCCCTCCTGGGTTAATTTATGTAGTTCTTCTTTGGTCTCCTGTCCGTTTCCCACATCGATTTCGTTTGAACTCGTTTTTCGCTAATCTAAAATAAAATCGTTGTTTGCACATGGATAATGACTGTACTGACCACTAGACTTACCTGCTTTCCTTCCGCGGAAGTTTTGGATTTTAGACCTAGCTTTTTTCGCCAACTTTTCACCTGGAAATCCCTTTTTTTTTCAAAACGATTTCAAATCATCCGTACGTTTTCACTTCCATTATTTACATTTACGTCTACGGCTGCTGCGATCGCGACTCCGGCGATGGTGCTGAGCTGTCAAAGTGTTGTTGTAGCAGCTCTACCGTAGTGTACCGATTTCGACACAAAATGAAAATTTTAATCATTTTCAAGAAACGTTTTTAATGAAAATTATTGCATGTATTCTATTTTATAAAAAATAAAATAAAAATTCAATACAATGCACTGAATGGATTTTTAAAATTTGCACTCAAAATTCAATCTGAAGCAAAATTGTATGAAATGCAATCTTCCCCTATTTGGGACATCCACTGTAAACTTGTTTACGCTATGGAGCCGACATCTGTTGGAATTTGATGGAACATTCATTAGTTTCCATTAGTTTCCGATAGGGTTGAAGCGATGATTGAAGCGCCTCTAGCGGTGGAATGTGTCGGATACCGATGCAGGTAGTTCATTGGTGCTGGACTAGGTGCAGTAAACTCGTTTTAAATCAACTTTCCGGCAGAAAATCTTCACAACAATCACTGTTAACAACAAATTTACGCAATAAGGTATCTGATTCAGATGGATGAAGTGGGCGAAACTGGTCGTTTTGTTGTGAATTTAGGTAATGCACAATTTTGTTTACCTTTTGTGCCGGGAATGGGGTCAAAAATCCTATTCACCCTTTATACTGAAGGCAAGAAAACGCATTTTTGACTTGAATTTGCAAAGGTTTCATCACAATTTATGTCCTATTTTGAATCTCCACGTGCTGCCAGTCTTGATCTTTGAGGTCTTTGTTTTACTTCACAGCAATGAAAAATGGTGTACAGGGGATAGACAAAATTATCGGGACAGGCAAAATTTTCACTTTTCCAAAAATGGCTGTAACTTTCTAAAAAGTGCTTCAAAAAATCTAAAATTTTTGTTGTGTGTTGATCAACTAGTTGTGTATCAGTGGTCCAAAATTGGGAAAGATCAGGGTATTCTACATGAAGTTAGAAAGATTTCAGAAAAAGTCATAATTATCCGATAGCACACTTTGAACTAGCAAACGACTCACGCTCGACATACGGACCAGACACGGATATTTAAGGAAAACTCATCAATGGATATAATCGACCTGGCTTACCACACGGTTAACGATGTAGAAAAAATCTTTTGAAGAACACCGCCTGTAGAAAGGACTTTTTAGCCCTATATGACTGACAGCCTAGTTTTATTTTTTATTTTTTGTAAACTCTGTACCACTGGGAGATCACCCGTAACGTGGGTAGATCACCTTAGAATGGTGCGTTGCGGTGTAAGATCTACCAATTCAAATTTTGATCTTGATATTTACCGTATTAATAAATATTCCAAGATCAAAGTTTGATGTTTTTTTGTGTTTTGTAGTTAATTTTGTTTCAATGTACTGCTAATCAACATTTTATTTCAGCAAGTTTATCGTAAGATATAAATAATGTTGTAAAAATATGCAACTGTGGCGAGCGTATCACTAATATGTAGCTTATTTGACGTACGATGTTAATATTATTTTATATTTCAGATTATCAACCGAAGAATCTGGTAATTCAACCAAGTGTCATCAAAATCCAGGATGAATCGGGCAAACAACGGATTCGAAGAATACTAATAATGGTGTGCCTGAACGTTGACCAAGTGTATCCTTTGGAGTTTACCCTTCCACTAACAACACCCAAATTCCCGTGACACCTAGGCCTGAGAGATCGTAGAGTTGTCTACATTTTTCATAGGTGTCCAAAACTAACCATCCTTTCCCATTCCTCAGCAGTCGCAAGGACGTGGCCAGGACAGTGCTCGACCATTGGAGGATTGCGTCAGTCTTGTCTAAGAGTCAGAGATTAGTCCCAAATCTTTGTGCTTTGGTTCGGACGGGAAGGAGGCAACCCTCATAACAGCGGTCTAGGACTGTACCACCTACGAATTTGTGCGACTCGCTTAATGCTAATGCTAATGCTAATGCTAACTCTGTACCACTGGGAGATACCCTTCAGGTACTTCCAGTTTAGTTGGTAATTCTCCAAGAGATGAACCAGCCTCGGGCTGAAAATCTCTCTAATAAAGATACCTCACCTAACCATCATCTTCAACAGAATGGTGAGGCACACCGATGGTGTAAATGGTCTCTCAAGTAGCCAGTTCGGCTTTCGGAAGGGGAGGGCGACCGTATACGCTATCCTGGTGGTTACAAATACCGCCTAGACTGCGCTCCAGCGTAAGAGAAGGGGGATTCGCTACTGTGCAGAGGATCTGGGGGTACCCGGGTACTTGTAAACGATTCTCAGAAGTACTAGTACTAGTTTACGACACAGATGTGAGTCGGAATTGCTTTCACATAAGCTCAGGAGTCCCGCAAGGTTCCATCCTGGGTCCGGTGTTATGGAATGGCATATACGACGAGGTGTTGAAGTTGAAGTTCTCGGTGGTAATGACAATCGTCGGATTCGCTGACGACATTACGCTGGTGGTCTACGGTGAAGTGGAGTGGACTACTGCCCACTCGATCGCGGTTATGGAGGCATGGAGGCGTGGATGAGATCCAGGAAACTGGAGTTGGCTCACCATAAAACTTAGGTGGTGGTTGTTGTTGTGACCGAAGGTTCTCCAAGATCCTCTTCCAGTCTTCGTTCTTCATTGGAATACCAGACATTGTGGCAGCTCTTCGCTTTCGCATGTCTTCACTGTTTAACGTTCGTTGAAGAACTGAAATGCGTTTTCATTTTTCTGACATTTATCCATAATCAATTCCTTCTATGATAGTTCCCGTAGCTCATCGCCACCTAAGATCACCATGCTGTAGTCTATACAACAGTTGTGAACAACTGGAAGTCGGAGCAGCAAGCGGTGATCAGTGTAGGCGATTGTACTATCACTTCGAAGCGCTCCGTCAAACACTTCACACTGCATCAGTCCTGATACATGCTGTGCAATGAGAAGCAGGCGTGGTGTCAATCATGCCCCGTCTTCCGAGAACAAAGGGGTTAGGTTATCCGGGAAGCCGGCAATGCGGTAGCATCTTGCCTTGGTGTCCTTGTAAAAGAGCGGTTCATGATGTTCGTCGCTGCAAGGCTATGCAGTATGCAGTTGTCCATAAGGTGATACGGGACGCCGTGTTTTGTTTTCCTATCTTATATCGCACTGAAGTGGCTGAAAACTTTCAGCATATGCACCGCAAGTGAGCATACACAATGATAAGTTTTTAACCCATAATATGAAGCAGAATCTGAGATTACCATCTTCGTAACAACAGTACTATGGCGGATATTTTTTCGATCGTCCCGTTCGCCCTTAACGGTGCATTAGCTGCTCTCCGAAGCAATTCCGTCCAGCTGGTCCTGTAGAGAGCTAGGGCTTGGCGGCTAGCCTCACACTACCTGAGCCCCCTGCTCAGATTCCCCCATCGAAACGTGATTATAAAATTATATTATATTATATTATAAATTATATTATAAATAGAATATTTTTATATTGTGACCAACAGCGCGAGGAAGGTGTTTAAATTTTCACTGGAAATAATTGTATAAGAAGGGTGATATTCTTGGAAGCTGGTCGTTCTCGTTAATAGATAGCATTGTACTCATAAGACGTAGAAACGTGTTCAGCTATTCTTGGTAACCCTATCTCAGCCACCCGCACACGAGCACCGACGGACGGGAGCGCTCCTGTCAAAGTGAAAGCTTTGTGCAAACAATAACAACCACCACCGGGGGTCGTCCTCGGCTTTTGTTTCTCCGAACATCAAAGCATGCCAGAGCAAAAACCAACAGCCACAGCTTCCACACTATACCTTGTACATATGCACATGTTTCTCCCTTGCTCTACACGGTGCGGTGGGACGACAGCGAATGACTTCGCTTGACTTGCTCATGCGAAAAGGATGAAGGGTGAATCTTCAAAGGTGGAAAATCATCATTCACCCACACTAACGTATGGGGTTAGGAAAAGCAAAAGCTGGGTCTCCTCGTGCTTTGACTACCATCACCCCGGTTCCCACGGCTTTCCCATCCATCCGTTCGATGATGGGTTCCGGCCTACCCAGTTCATCCGCCGCCAATATTAATTATGGACAAGTCTGACCGATTAAATCATATCCGGGGCCAAACCACCATATCATTAATAATGCACGATAAATGCTCGAGCAAAGCTAAACGGCTGGAAAGCCAGGTACTTACCAATACACAGACAAGGGTGGCCCCGCGTGCTGCTCCGTGAATGGGACTCTGCGTTCCTTTGCGTCCTCGCGTGGCAAGCTGCTTGAAGGCGACTTTTCGCGAAACCCTATTTTGTATGCTTTGCACAAGGGTTGTTCTTCCACAATCCCGTCCCGCCGATTTTCCACAAAGCTGAGACTGACTGTTGCGCGTCTTTCTTGTTGCTTTCCTTGCGGACTTGTGCACTCACACTTTTTCACTTTTGCACCACGGAAAAACTACGGGAATCCAGCGGAGAGATAGCACCATAAAGGAATCCGATTTGATAAGGGGAAAGATTTTTTTTTCGGGCTCTTCGAGCACTCTATTTCACTATTTCACACGGCACACTTGATTTCCAAAGTACACTTGGATTGTTGCACCTGTCGAACAAACCGAAAGAGGTTATGGATGCTTTGCAAAGCCTACTCGGATCAGAAAACACGACACGCTCGGGGATTAGGGCTTCCTTCGATAACACTGTGGACTAATCTGGTTGGATCAGTGTTGCCACATTTTTTTCGGTTTTCATCTGTGATTTTGGTCAAAAAATCTTTTTCATCTGTAGGAAATTTCAGAAAATCTTAGTAAAAATCTGTGATAGGTTAATGTCTCCAAAATCGAATATTTTTGAACAATTTGTTTAAAAAAATGTGGAAAAAAAATGTTCTTAGAATAACGTTGACCAAAACACTCCCAGGTTGCATCTGAAGATCATCAGAAACCACAAGAACGTCGAAAACAATGCGCCTGAGGCTTGGCCTAGGCCATCCAACTAGAAGATTCAATTCCTATTATTTAAATTTGAGTACCTAAAAATTATAATAAAGCTTTTTTCACAAAAGTCATTATCATTATTTTGAAAATCTTAAAAATCTTTTTTATTGTAAAAATCTTTGATCTGTGATCACAGATATCTGTAGGCGAAAATGGGAAAAAATCTGTGTAATTCTAGGTAAATCTGTGTATGTGGCATCACTGGTTGGATGAGAGAGGGAAACAATGGGGTGGTTAGAGGGGGGCAAAATGTCGCCGCTTGTTGCTTGTGTCAAAAGATTTCCGCTTTTCCGCAAGCTCACCAATACAAATGCACGAGCTTGCGCAGGAAGTTGAGTGCTCGATGCTGGCTGTTGTTGGTGCAACACACGCACACCGACACAGACACGTTGACGGTCAGCCAGCAGCAGTCTACGAACGACGACAGGTGAGTGATAGAATGTCAGTGTTTTTTTTTTTTTCGATTGGAAAACCCTTCACTCAAAGTGTGGAATGAGGGAATGGCCGAAAGCAACCGTATGCTTCTACAGTGAGGAAACACAACAAGTGGCCGATTGAAAAACTTCCAGGGGGTCGTTCCCTTTCACCATATACACAGTAATCACGCAGCACTTCACTATATGAGGATTATTTGGATCTAACTTCGGTTCACGGTTTGTTTATGTTTACAACCATCTGTCACCCTAATGGCAATATGGTGGCGATAACGCAGCGGAAACGCACGCAAAAGCTTGCTCTAGGATCGTGAAAACCTGCACGGGACTCTCCTGCTCCTGTTGATTGACAGTGCGATACGGTGGCATAGTGGGAAAAATTGGACATGAAATGTGGAATAATTCATTGCGATATCTTTGTTCACAGTCACAGTAATTCTGTTAGTTGATATGTGTTAGTAAATGAAATCGTGTTTGTAAATGAGGCTCTGAAGCACTTTTAAAAAGAAGAACATACCACTCGTAAACTACAGTCGAGTCTCCTATTGGACGCTGCCACCCACTTTACGCCCACCGCAAAATCTCAGATGGTTTGCATCCAATCCAGCTGATAGTTGTAGTTCAGTTAATGCTTACCATAGACTCACCTCAAACAAAAAATGAACTATATTGGTTTAAGGTGAAACATCAAGAAATCCCTGGATACATGGGGTCCGAGGGAGTTTTAGGGGGATTCTGTCACATTCGCCCGAATTCCATTCGCCCGAATATACCATTCGCCCAAAAATACCATTCGCCAGAAAGTCATTCGTCAGAACATTTCCATGTAAATTCTTAGAACAAGTTTTTGTTCAGGTTTGCTATGAGTAGTATAAGTATACAGACAGACGTACGGTGTACTATCCGACCAATCGCGAGCTATTCTTTAAGCCGTTAACAATAACCATATTAGCATACTTTGAAAGAATAGCCATGTTTTAAAGAAGGGCTAAATGCATGTGAAAATATTACATACTAGATCATTCATTATTATAGCGCTGTTGATCGAAAGAATACCTACTCTGTGCTCATTAACTGAAAAGAATTGAAAGAAGTCAAAACTTCAGCACAGAGCTTGGCACAGAGTAATCAACATTTTTATGCCAATAAGGCCGGAACAAATCTCATTTTCTTCTTTTGTCACAACACTCCTTGGCTCGCTAAGGGGGTGGACAATAAATAATAAATGTATTTGATGAAGAAATACCCAGACAATTCGGCAAAATCTATAAACTCATCGGATTTATTAAGACATTTTCTGTGCAACTCTAATTTCACCTTAAAATTTTAAAATTTCTTGAATAATTTATTGATGTTCCCCCTCAAAATGTTGAATTTCGACCAAAACTTTCCGAGGGGGCGGTGACATAAGAGAAAATCAAAATTTGTGTCAGCCTAATTTTCACGACTGGTTTACTTGGAAGAACTACGTTTTGTTAAATAACAAACCATCATCGATGAAAATTAAAACGTGTACGCTAATGAATGCAAAAAAAAACACCAAAAAACGCGATAATACAACATTTTAATCAAACACGCTGTTTTTTGAAACCATGTCTGAAATCCTAAAGTTAAAATGTTATCTAACGTCAAGGTTCCCCATAATAGAAAAACTTGAAAGAACAGGTCATGATTGAAAGAAGGGGACATTCATGATTAAAAATGACATTCAATAGAATTTAGTTTCCTTTAGAGTAAAACTAGAAAGAGTAGCCGATTAACAAAGGAAGCGTATTGCTGACTGCACCCCAAATTGGCACACACCTTCAAAGTGTGATTACAGCGCAGGGATACGTCGGATCGAACTGAGGTCTTCGGTGCACTTATTCCTTGTAAATGGAGGAATAAGTGCACCGAAGACGTCGAGACGATCCGAGACAAATGTGCACTTTTATCACACTTTTTAGGCGTACCAAAAAAAGTGTGATAGTCCAATTTGAGATGTAGTCTGCAATACATTCTTATGAATATTTTCGTAGCTATACTGTATGCAATAATCTGGAAAGGTATTTGAATCCGGCAGAGTTGACCGTTTCTTGGACTATGTATTTATGTTTAATCATTACTCAGAGAAACTACATTCGATTGGATGGCAATTGACGGGAGAATGTTACATTTCAGGAGAATGGTTTTCAGGCGAATGTGACAGAACTTTCAGGAGGTTTTCAGAGACATTTCAGTAAATTTCAGATGATTTTTAGGTACTGGAGGTTAGTTTTAGGCTCTGAAAGTGTTACAGTGGCATTTTCGGGGGTTCGAAGTTTCTCAGGTGCGTTACATGGAGTCCGAGGAGGCTTCTGGGGTTTCGGAGGTATTTCAGGAAATTTCAGATGATTTTTAGGGGGTCCCGGAGGCGTAACAATGGCGATTAAGGAGGCGGGTTTCAGGGGGCGTTGCATGGGGTTCGAGGGTGTTTCAGAAGCATTCCAGGAAGTTTCAGAGGATTTTCATGTACACTGGAACCTCTTTTTATGCACATGGCTGGGACTGCATAAATTAAAAATGTGCATAAATTAAAAAAGGCATAAAAAGAGGGAAATTTATGCATAAATTAAGTTTGGGCTTTAATTGTTCGCGAGAACAGGTCTTGCTCCTGGGCAGTTGAGGTCCACCTGAGGGGGTTTCCAGAAAGTTCCCATAGAGCCCAAAAAGGGGGTTCCAAGGGGCTTCAGGGGCGTTTTAAGGGGTTGTTTCGGGGGATTTGAGGAACTTTTTAAGCATGTTCTGTCAAAATTTTTTGGTGTTTTCATGGGATTACGGGGAACTCTGGGGTGTTTCAATAGTATTAAGTGGGTTTCAGGGGCGTTCCAAGGGGCTTCAGGGGCAATTCAAGGGATCTCAGGAGCCTCTAAAAATCGTTGCAAGAGGTTTGAGGGGCGTTTTAAGGTACATATTTTAGAGTCTGCTCTGACACTTCCTGAAATGCCTCAAAATCCCCCTTAAACCACCTCGGGCCCCATGTAACGTACTTAAGAGGCCCCAAACCCCCCGAAAACTCCTTCGTAACGCTTTCGTAACGCCTATTAATTTCGCTGAAAATGCTCTAAAACGTCCTGGAATGCCTTCAAAATCCCCCTTAAACCCCCTCGGACCCCATGTAACGCACCTGAGAGGTACCAAACCCCCCGAAAACTCCTCCGTAACGCTTTCGTAACGCCTCTTTATCACGCAGAAAATGGTTTGAAACATTATGAAATGCCTACAAAATCCCCCTTAAACCACCTCGGACCCCATGTAACGCACCTAAGAGGCCCCAAACCCCCCGAAAACTCCTCCGTAACACTTTCGTAACGCCTCTTAATTTCGCTGAAAATGCTCTAAAACGTCCTGAAATGCCTTCAAAATCCCCCTTAAACCCCCTCGGACCCCATGTAACGCACCTGAGAGGTCCCAAACCCCCCCAAAAATTCCTCCGTAACGCTTTCGTAACGCCTCTTAATCATGCCGAAAATGCTCTGAAACATTCTGAAATGCCTCCAAAATCCCCCTTAAACCCCCTCGGACCCCATGTAACGCACCTGAGAAGCTCCGAACACCCCGAAAACTCCTCCGTAACGCTTCCGTAACGCCTCTCAATCACGCCCAGAATGATCTGAAACATCCTGTAATGCCTCAAAAAAACGTCCTAAACCAAACCCCAAAAAACGCCTCCGTAACGCCTCTGAAGCCAGCCTATTATGCGAGACTTCATGAAATGACTCCGAAACCCCCTCAAGACCAACTCGGACCCCATGTAACGCACATGAGACCTTCGGAAACACCCAAAAACGAACCTGTAACCTTCCGTTGCTCTCCTTTGTAAACACCCCTTGGCCACCGTTGCAATAGTTCCCGTCATTATTAAATATTCTTCTGCACAATATTGGCTCTGAGTAGCTTTCCCTCTTTTTATGCAGGGCATAAAAAAAGGTGCATAAATTAAAAGTGCATAAAAAAAAACATGCATAAAAAGAGGTTTTAGTGTATACTGTCCGTCCGAGAGCCCAAAAAGTTGATGTGATTAGCGAACGGGAGCCTGTTGGGGGTGACGGGTTCGATTCCCACTCGGATGAGGAACTTTTCGTAAAGGAAATTTTCTTGTCATCCTTGGGCACAGAATAACTTCGTGCCTGCCATACGATATACACTTGCAAAACAATCATTGACTGAGGAAACTCTCATTAAATAACTGTAAAAGTACTTATAGAACACTAAGCTGAGAAGTAGGCGGCGACGTTACGCCAAGAAGAAAAATAAACGCGTAATAGTAACATCGTTTCCCAGAACATACGAAACACTGCACATTGGGCAAAATCAAGCCCAAAGGTGGAAAAAAATAATAACTTTCTTAATACAAAACACTATGTGACCATCAATGGCTTATTCGAAAGCAAATTTTCTCATGAATTGGTTGGTGGATGATTCATGTACGGGCTGCAAAACGGTGAGTCAATAAAGAGAGCGTCCAACATAGCTCTGGTCCTCACAAGTTCCTACCTCATGCTTCGTTGCACCACGCTCAGCTAGATCCAAGGTGGTAGCCCCATCAGCGTGGTCGTCTCAGTGTTGGTTGGGACGGCCCTCCGGCGAGACAGGAGTGTTGGCGTAGGCCCAATAAGCCACCCGTAAAAATCCCCATTGCGAATAACATAGGAGAAAATACGACTCGATACAATCGGCAAAGACCCACGCGACGAAATAAGGACTACGATTGGAAACTTGGAACATGGAATTGCAAGTCACTAGGTTTCGCAGGATGTGACAGGATAATCTACGACGAACTACATCCCCGCAACTTCGACATCGTGGCGTTGCAGGAACTTTGTTGGACTGGACAGAAAGTGTGGAAAAGCGGGCATCGAGCGGCTACCTTCTACCAAAGCTGTGGCACCACCAATGAACTGGGAACAGGATTTATAGTGTTGGGCAATATGCGACAACGTGTGATCGGGTGGCAGCCAATCAACCGAAGGATGTGCATGTTGAGAGTTAAGGGCCGTTTCTTCAACTACAGCATCATCAACGTCCACTGCACACACGAAGGGAGACCTGATGACGAGAAAGAAGCGTTCTACGCGCAGTTAGAGCAAACATACGATGGTTGCTCGCCGCGTGACGTGAAAATCGTTGTCGGCGACATGAACGCGCAGGTAGGAAGGGAGGAAATGTACAGACCGGTAATCGGGCGGAACAGCCTGCACGCCGTATCGAATGATAACAGCCAGCGATGCGTAAACTTTGCAGCCTCCCGTGGTATGGTAGTCCGAAGCACCTTCTTCCCCTGCAAAGGTATCCACAAAGCCACCTGGAGATCACCCGACCATCAAACAGAAAATCAAATCGACCACGTTCTAATCGACGGTAAATTCTTCTCAGATATAACCAACGTCCGCACATACCGCAGTGCGAATATAGATTCGGATCACTACTTAGTCGCTGTATGCATGCGCTCAAAACTTTCGACAGTTATCACCACGCGTCGAAGTCGAACGCCGCGGCTCAACATCGAGCAACTTCGTAACGTAGAAGTGGCTCAAGACTACGCGCAGCAGTTAGCAGTGGCCCTACCAACGGAAGAGCAGCTTGGCGCAGCTACACTTGAAGATGGCTGGAGGGACATTCGATCCGTCATAGGTAGTACCTCGGCTACAGCACTAGGCTTCGCGACTCCGAATCACAGAAACGACTGGTACGACCGCGAATGTGAACAGTTGAAAAACGAGAAGGATGCAGCGAAGAACGAGATCGCGAAGCGATGGAAGAGCTGTACCGCGCTAAGGACACACGAAAGTTCTACGAGAAGCTGAACCGCTCGCGCAGAGGCTTTGTGCCACAAGTCGACATGTGCCGCGATAATCACGGGAATATTCTCACGAGCGAGCGGAGGTGGTCGAGAGGTGGCGGCAGCATTACGATGAGCACCTCAATGGCGACGTTGCAAGTACCGAAGGTGGCGTGGTAACAGATCTTGGAGTATGTGCACAGGACGAAAGACTTCCGGCCCCTGACCTTCAAGAGATTGAGGAGGAGGTTGGCCGGTTGAAAAACAACAAAGCCGCTGGAGCAGATCAACTACCTAGCGAGCTTCTAAAATACGGTGGAGAAACACTGGTGAGAGCACTACACTGGGAGGATTTGAGAGGAGGAAGTATTACCGGAGGAATGGATGGAAGGTATCGTGTGTCCCATCTACAAAAAGGGCGATAAGTTGGATTGCGGAAACTATCGCGCGATCACACTACTGAGCGCTGCCTACAAGGTACTCTCTCAAATTTTATGCCGCCGACTATCACCGATTGCAAGAGACTTCGTGGGGCAATATCAGGCTGGATTTATGGGTGAACGCGCTACAACGGACCAGAGGTTCGCCATCCGCCAGGTGTTGCAGAAATGCCGCGAATACAACGTGCCCACACATCACTTGTTCATAGATTTCCAATCGGCGTATGATACAATCGATCGAAAACAGCTATGCCAGATTATGCAGGAATACGAATTTCCGGATAAACTGACACGGTTGATCAAGGCGTCGATGGATCGAGTGATGTACGTAGTTCGAGTATCAGGGACACTCTCGAGTCCCTTCGAATCTCGCAGAGGGTTACGGCAAGGTGATGGTCTTTCGTGCTTGCTGTTCAACATTGCGTTAAAGGGTGTAATAAGGAGAGCGGGGATTAACATGAGTGGAACGATTTTCACGAAGTCCGTTCAGCTGCCTTGTTTCGCTGATGATATTGATATTATTGCTCGTAAATTTGAGACGATGGCGGAAACGTACATCCGACCAGAGAATGAAGTCAGGTGAATCGGATTAGTCATTAATGTGTCGAAGACAAAGCACATGATGGCAAAGGGCTCCAGGGAAGAATCACCGCGTCCGCCACCCTGAATTTATATCGACGGTGATGAAATCGAAGCGGTTGAAGAATTCGTGTACTTGGGCTCACTGGTGACCGCCGACAACGACACTAGCAGAGAAATTCTTTCAGAGACGCATTGTGGCAGGAAATCGTGCTTACTTTGGACTCCGCAGAATTCTACGATCGAATAAAGTTCGCCGTAACACGAAGTTAACTATCTACAAAACGCTGATTAGACCGGTCGTCCTCTATGGGCACGAAACATGGACCCTACTGGCAGAGGACCAACGCGCCCTTGGAGTTTTCGAACGGAAGGTGTTGCGTACCATCTACGGCGGAATGCAGATGGAAGACGGGACTCGGAGAAGGCGAATGAACCACGAGCTGCATCAGCTGCTGAGAGAACCAACCATCGTCCATACCGCGAAAATCGGGAGGCTACGGTGGGCGCGGCACGTCATCAGGGTGTCGGATAGCAACCCGATTGAAATTGTTCTCGAGAGCCATCTGACTTGTACAAAACGACTTGGTGTGCAGCGAGCGGACTCTTCACAGAGTGAGTGACTGGAAACGCACAGGGATGGACCGAGTGGAATGAAGACTAATACAATACAAAATTAATTATGAAGGTAGCATATACAGAATGTTTGGGTGGCAGTAGAGATGCAGCAAACTCGTTTATCAAATCCAATCATGAGATAAGATGCCAGGCGATAAGAAGTGCGGACTTACCCAAATAGAATCCTCAGTAGTCCAGCATAAGAAAGTAAGTAAGAAAGGCCTGATTTAAGCGTGCAGCCTGTGGGCAGAACCACTGTACGCGAAGCGGACACCACGAAAAACGAACCGAAAAAGGATTTCTCCCGAAAAGAAAAGAACACGAGGCGCGTTAGATTGAAAGATATAATTCGCGTGTTAACTGTACAGAGTTCAGATTGATTATAACAAAGGTAATGCTCTGCGCTGCAGCGGCGCGCTTTTGTTTTAGTTTTATACGGTTGGCAGTCGCCCACTGCAAAAGGTATGGTTGGTCGTAGTCGTCAGCAAGGTGATTAGATGTGGCGAGGTAGACGTGTTGCCAACTCCCACACAGCCTAGCGTGCAGCATTATCAGTAGGAAAGGAAAGAAGCAAACCCAGACAAGATACTAGAATGTTTGGCAGCAAGAACCAGAGGAAAGAAATATATGATTCGTTAGTTTTAGTTGATAATTTAGTTATACAAGGTCATAATTGATAGAAATAGATGTAGTGTGCTCTCTTTCAAACCATTCACTTCAGAAAGAATGTTATGGTTAAACTTTGATAGCTCGAAGATTCTCTTCAGAATCATAGACCTTCGCCTAAGAAAGGATTCAAACTCTCAGAAAAATCGAGATAACGAAATAGGTAAATATAGCCAGAATCAGGTAAGATAATTTAGTTAATCCTTGTTCTTTGAAGTATTCTTCATCTGCCCGTTTATCAACCCTTCGTTTGAGAGAGGTTTCTGACCTAAACGATCGGGCCGAAATCATTCTCTTTGCTTTGCGACTGAGTCACGCATCCTTGTAATTTTTGCTTTTTTCACTCGACTGGAGCAGGATTCATAATTATCGAAACCTTAGCGCGGTAGCTTGCAGAGTCGCAGTTATGCAATGGTGGCTCCAGAGGGGATAGTTTAAAGTTTCGAATTCGCGGATCATAAACGCGTGGTTGTCGCTTCAAGAGCAACCTGTCAAAAGTGAATCTCATCAGGAAACTCGAAGGAGCACCTCATCAAGAATCCAGTTACTTGATGACAAAAGGGTCCGTACCACCGGCTATGAAATGACCCAGACGAAAAATGTGACATGGTCTGTTGTGACATAATATGGATACACCTCATTTGTGTCAAGTTGGAATGGAAACTAACTACAGGGGAAACCTGGTTCTGTTCGAAATGTCACATGAGGCAAAATGAGAACTTGCAGGTGAAGGAACTAGATAAAACAATTGTCCAGGAGAGCACCCTCAAAGAGGAAATACAGGACAAGCATTTCACTGAAAGACACAACGATTTACTGCGATTATATAACGCCGAGGTACGATATTATGCAAGGCAGAAGGCACTGATAAAATTGCCTATTTTCTGAGGGAACCTGAAGAAATGGACATGCTTCAAACAAGCGTATGATGATACAATGGCGGAAGGTGGATACAACAGTTTGAAGAACCTAGCCAGGCTGTATGAGGCATTAGGAGGAGAAGAGGCAAAGAGTGTATTAGCAAACCTTATGACTGGCGCAGCTAATATTTGAAGAAACCGCAGAGAGACAGGAAATTGTCTACCGACAACTAATGAACGACTTAATGAAAGAACTGGGTAACAGCAGAACAGACACGATCAAGATTTCGGAGGATCTTGAAAATCTGGTATCGAATAAGGATTCACTAAACAGGAAGTAATATCTCCAAGACTACATGGTCGGGGTTCTGCTAAACCAAACTAAAGACCATTTTTTGAAAAATTGAGTTTTCTTAACCATTGGGTGAAGAAAATGATGATCTTCCTTCCATGTAAAAATCCAGTAATTCTGGCAGCTCTTGGTGGAGTAAATTCAAAATTTCTGTTTGGCGGAACATACAAAACATCATTTTGCATCCAACCAGAGTGAACTGTAAACCATTCGATAGAATCAGCGAAATATTTTAGTTGTGATCCAGGTGATGAACATTTCAAGTTCTCCTCATCCCCGTCAGATTTCTAACTTCTAACCGACTCATAGTAACAATCTGTGAGAGAAATGAACACGTAATTAGAAATATGGGTATTGGAAGAACCTATTATGTTTCGATGGCACTGATCGCCATTTTTCCAAATCACATTCAGCCAGACCGAACCAAGTCTACAGCATTTTAGAATCAATTTATTCTGAACAATACAAAAACTAACTGGTTTTTAATACCAGCGATATGTCGATACACCTCATACTGGTAATTTAACACAGGAGCCGTCATTGAACAACAAGCCTAATTAGAATAATAGAGCTTGAAAAAAAAAATAAACACTTGGTTCGCTTTAGCTGATCGAAAAATGGCGTTTTCACGAAAACCATCCTAGAGAAGAATGTTTAGAACTTGATTCAGACTTAACGACTGACCTTCAGCTAGGTAATATGACCTAGAGGTAACGCGCTTGGTTATCACTCAGATGATACAAGTTCGAATCTCTTTCATATTTTTGAAAACTTTTTTGCACTTAGTGCACTTTGGCAGAACATTTTCATGGTTTTCTTCGACCAGTATAAATTTGAAGTACACAAATCGCTCCACATTCACATCTCAGGACCTCAGGGCATGCAAGGACATCGTTTGACATGATCACTCTTGCTCTGTGCCTCCACATACACCGCTTATGAAGAAAAAGCATGTGTGGGAAGGGCTGAGCTGGGAGGGCTTCCGCCGTTCATATTTCTAACTGTTTTGAGACCTTCGTGCTACCATACTATACGCGTCCTCTTTGATTCATGTAAAGGATTGTGAGTGATATCGATTTCAACTTGATAGGCGATGAAAAATCGGGATTTTTTTCACAATCCAACTGGTTTTATCTGAAACACAAAAACACATTCAGCCAAACTGAACTATTAACCATTTTCTGATGTTTTTTATCAGCCAGAGTGAACTGAGTGCAAAGAACCAAGAAATAAAATGTAATTATATCAATGATTCCAAATAATTTACACGTATTCTTCATTTCAGATGGTTAATGAAGGCTTGTAAGTTATATGTGTGCGGAAAAGTTTCAAATGATCTCCGCTGTTGTTTATTTGTGAGTGGTTGAACTTTAAGCTTAATTATCTCGGAATTATCTTTTTGGCGCTTAGTTCGGTTTAGCAGAACCCCGGCCACATGCTAATTGGAGACATAACAAGGGAATTGCTATTGTATTTGCGAATGCAATGGCAAGAAGAAGAATTGATTTAAAAAAACGACACACCGCCAAAGTAGAAGGACTTAAGAAGGGGGCCCTCTACCCAAGCGCAATTAAACCTAGTGGGATGTTGGGGTCGATATGACCCAGACAGGCACGCTGAACGTGCTTTACGCCATCGTGGTGCGTCAACTCTAACATCTGATTATTAAAGAAATAAATAAATCTAAGGAGGGTCAAAATTGCAATCCTTCAGCATTATAGTTGTCTTTACGACAAGGCGGTTAATTCTAATTGATTGTATGTTCGCCTATAGTGCTACCCCATATCAGGTTTTTGCAAAATCGGCAAAATAGGATTCTGCAAGATGACGTCACGAAGCTGTGAACTGGCAGTTCTGTAGAATCTCAGTAACTCAGGGATTAAGAAGATTGATTTTGTACTAGCAAAGTAGAATATAATCGATATTAACATATGAAGGGATTGGAAGCAAAGGGGTGTAAGTGACAAAAAACCGCTTTCGACTAAATGAGGTTTAAAGTTATTGACCAATTTTTCATCCCATACAAAATGTATGGAGTTTCAAAATCAACTCAATTTTCCCTGATCTATTGTAATTTTTCCAATCATCGTAGAAACAATCTTAAAAAAGTTCCTGAAAGCTTGAAATCTGAAAAGTTTTATGATATACCAAGCTGAAAATCGACAAAATGCATGGTCACTTACACCCCTTCGATGCTTAGCCCCTCAAATCACAAGGAACCGAATGGAAGTGGTTAAACAGACCGCAAGGATTATTATTTATCCTGTTCATTTTGCCCAAAAACTAGCAATTAAGCACACATGAGTGTGGTTGGCCTCCAAGGGCTTTTCTGAATGATTAGGATGTAGAGAATCGATTAGAAGTGATTGCAGTGACCATATGAATGTGTTTATGCTTTTTTTTATCCTAATTCCCCATATATATTGTATTTTGTATGAAATTAACTGCATAACTCACAAGAAACTTATGGGTGCTAAGAAGTCTTTATTTGGAGGATTAAGGTACAAGGAATAGATAAGAAGAGATTATGGTGACCACGTGAATGTGATTATGCTCATTTTACTCTAATTCCCCACATAAATTGAGCTATGTATGAAATTAGCTATATAACTCACAATAAACTTAACCCATTAACCCAATCACAGTAAATGTCTGATTTTTTCTAGAGTACCTCAACCACATAAAAGAAAGTTGTTTCAGTCATTGAAACGTAAATCTACGGTAAAATTTTCGTTTTAATACACAGTGGGGCATATGCACGTGAAACGTTGAAAAAATATTTAAATCTATTTTAGATGACTGATCATGATGCAAGGAATAGTTGACATTATCTTAATGAAAAAATGCAGTTTGAAATGTTCCAGAAAAGGATTACATTAGTAATAACTAAAAAATCTACTAGTAGTTTATCAATAGATAGTTTTCAACAGTTTTTAGTCATTCCATTTCCAATACGCATCACTCTAACAATTTCTATATATAATGGGTGGATACTCGGCATTCTAGTAGAATGTCCTGCCCACCGTATCCTTCTGGCTTTGGCAGCCGCAGAGCGTAGCGAGCACGTGGCTCACCCTCTGTCGCCACACACCGTTATCTTGTACAGCGCCAAAAACTATCATTAGCACTCGTCATTCGAAAACTCCAAATGTTTGCAAGTGTTCGTTGAGCATGGGTTATGTTTCATTTTTATAAAGGATCACTTTATTGGCGTTCTGCACATCTCATTCTCATCTATCTCAGCTTCTTCCGGAACTCACAGTAGAAACATTTTTCACTGATGATGAGTGATCGTATTTTACGGCTCACGTAATGCCGTGGAAACTTGCTAATCTGTGAATAGACCATTGCACATTCAAGTCTTTTGGTCTCTAATCAAATCGATAGATAGTTCTTGATGTCCTGATCGACCTTGTCGAAGTCAACATTCTTCTATGTAGTTTGATTCTCGTGATACAGAAATTCAGAATTTTTAGAGCTCACTAGCGCCACCTACCGGAGATCCAACTAGTTCACTATCCGTTAGCCCTTGATGTACTGATCAACTTTTACGACGACGAAAATTTTCTATGTAGTCTGTACAGAAGTTCAGAATTTGTAGGGCTCACTTGCGCCACCTAGCGGATAAACCTGGAATGAACTAGTTTACTATCCGTTAGCCCTTGTAGTACTTTGTTGATTTTTGCCTGATTTTCGAGATTCAGCCGCTAAGAATTTCTAAAACTCACTAGCGCTACCTAGCGGATAAACCTTTAACCAACTAGTTCACTATCGGATAGCCCTGATCGAACTTGCCGAAGACGATTTTTTTCTATGTAGTCTGATTTTCGAGATACAGAAGTGCAGAACTTTTAGGGGTCACTAGCACCATCTAGCAGATTTGCCTTGAATCCACTAGTGCACTATCGGGTAGCTCTTGATGTCCTGATCGACCTTGGGGAAGACGAATTTCTTCTATGTAGTCTGATTCTCGAAATACGAAAGTCTGTAATTTTTAGGACTAACTAACGCCACCTAGCGGATAAACTTTGAACCAGCTAGTACGCTATCAGGTAGCTCTTGATGTCCTGATCAACTTTGACGTAAGCGAATTTCTTCTATGTAGTCTGATTTTCGAGATACAGAAGTTCAGAATTTTTAGAGCCTACTCGCGCCACCTAGCAGACAAACCTACAAATAACCGGTTCTCTATCGGATAGCTCTTGATGTCATAATCAACCTTGCCGAAGACGATTTTTTTATGTGGTCGGATTTTCGTGATACAGAGGTTTAAATTTTTTAGGGCTCACTAAAGCCACCTAGCGGATAACCCTTGAACCAACTATTTCACTATCGGATAGCTCTTGATGTCATAATCAACTATGCCGAAGACAAATTTTTTCTATGTAGTCTGGTTGTTGAGTAACAGAAGTTAAGAATTCTCCGACTCGCTAGCACCACCTAGTCAATAAGCCTAGAATCAACTAGTTTAGTATCGGATAGCTCATGCTGTCCTGATCAACCTTGTCGAAGACGAAATCCTTCTATGCAGTCGGATTCTCGAGATACAGAGGTTTAAATTTTATAGGACTCACTAGCGCTACCTAACGGATAAACCTAGAACCAACTAGTTCAGTATCGGTTAGCTCTTGATGTCCTGATCGACCTTGTCGAAGACGAAATCTGAAAATCTTCTATGTAGCCTGATTCTCAAGATACAGAAATTCAGATTTTTTTAGAGCTCACTTACGCTACCTAGCGGACAAACCTACAATCAATTAGTTCACTGTCGAATAGCTGTTGATGTCCTGATCAACCTTGCCGAAGACAGAATTATTCCATGTTGTCGGATTCGGAGGTTTAAATTCTTTAGGACTCACTAGAGCCACCTAACGGATAAACCTTGAACCAACTAGTTGACTATCGGATAGCTCTTGATGTCCTGATCAACTTTGCTGAAGACAAAATTCTTCTATGTAGTTGGATTCTCAATTTATTTATTTATTTATTTATTTATTTATAAAGAAACCATCGGACTAGTCTAAATCACGGGTTCCCAACCGGTGGTCCGCGGCCCCCTGGGGGGCCTTGAAGTCAGTCCAGGGGGGCCGCGATGTTACCAAAAAAATGTTAAATTTTTATTCTTTTTTGTGCAAATTATGTCAATTTTTATTTTTGTATACCGCCGCCATAATTTGAGGACGAAATTTTCAGTATAAAACACCTTCAGAAGAAAAAAAAATCGGCTGCGCCGCTATTTTTCAGCTACGGCTCTAATTGAATGTACATGCCATCATTATTTACGAAATGTGAGTGTCGAATAAAAAAACGTATCATTGATCGTCGAAAATCACTCCCCTATTAAATTTCTGGCTACGCCACTGTACCCCAAAAACTCGGTTTCGTTAATTTAATACATATTTTTTTTCCATTGGTCGGCAGATGTCTTGATAATTTTTTAAGGGGGTCGCCACCTCAAGAAGGTTGGGAACCCCTGGTCTAAATGATTGTAAAAACTTAAACTAAACAACGTTTACAAATTAAAACTAAATTAAGCCAAACAATACAAATTACAATTTACTAAAAACATTTAACATCATAGTAGACGCTGACGTTTCACGCGGTTGGAAAAGCGCCGGACAGGTTCCCCGAATTCGAATTCATCTTCCACCGTAGAAAATGTCCTTAGCATAGCAGAGAATGGTTCGTTAAAGCCATAAGGAGTGTATCGTAAAGTAGTTGAAAATGTTTAAAATAGCCTCAAAAATAGTTTAATACAACTTTTAAGTAATTTTATTTTTGGAGATACTGTATAAATCCTTGAAAAAAGAAATGGCTTTTATGATTTTCTAAAAATTTTCTTTTAACTGAGTTTTTAACCTAGATTACTGAACACATGTTTTTAAATTTTTGCACACCTCCTAAAAAATTGAAATTGTGAAAAAAGTTCGATAATGTTCGAAAATTGTTAACTTTTTTATGCAAATATAATAAGCTCCAGAAACCTCATGATATAGGCAAATTATTTTTTTCAAGAAAAATCTCCACTGCATTTAAGCGCAATTCTTAAAAATGAAAAAAGGCCATTTTTGAGGAACCCCTTTTTTCTATGCTCCTCCAAATCATGTATACGCATATAAAAAATACATCAAATGAAAAATTCGCATTTTTTTAAATAGGGCATGTTTTTAAATTTACGGACGAGTAAGTTTGAGCAAAAAATATAATTTTATAACCTATAAGATATTAAAAGCAGAACTTCAAAGTTTGACCAAAAAATAGACGTTGTTTGGAGTGGACCATTTTGTAGATATAGGAGATTTTTCCATCGAAAATATGAATTTTGAAAGTCGGTGTTTAATGATATGTTATGAGTACATAACTGTTAACAAGCATCAATATTTTCCAGATTTTTTATCGTACAAATTTTACTCGCTACAGATTTTTGAAATGTTGAAAAATCTTAACAAAATTGGATTTTGTGCAGATTTTTATTTTGTGAGGTGTATTCATTTAACCATATTTTCAATAATACTAAACATTTTTCAATTTTTTCCAAGATGTTCTAAACTTAACTATATTGTGAAGATTTCATAGAAGAACCAAAATGAAAAGACCAACCCAGCTTCGAGATAGAGCATTCTGAACATTTTCAACTACTTTCCGATACACTCCTTACGAGGTGCGATGAAAAGCATGATGTATCACAGCGGTGTTGCGAGTCCACCGAGATGCACGAAAGCCAATCCTGGCCAACAAGCCTGGAGCATCTAACTCACCGTTAATAATTTTGGCAGTGGTAGTTACTTGTGCAAGTTTTCGTCGGTCCTCCAAAGTATCGAGATTCTTCACTACACCAACAAAGCTAGCCATGAAACTGTTTGACACTTCTCAGGTCATTTTGACAGACCACACACATGCAGGAGAAAGACGGATAATATATTCTACTTTATCGATCTTGTTGCCGTACTTTTCATACTCATGTTACATCTGTCAAAATGACCTGAGAATTGTCAGTCATTTTGAGGTTAGGTTCGTTGGTGTAATAAAGAATTCAGCAAGCGGCATCGATCAGAGTAAGGTGGCAGATTTACGGGATCCCGCCAAGGCAGACCCCGTAATGCAAGGCGGATGAAACGTTTTTGAACCCGCTCGATCCTTAATATCCATGTTAGCTGATATGGCGTCCAGATAACAGATGCGTTTTCCAAAATTGGACGAACGAGTGCACAGAACAGTGATTTCAGGCAATACGGGTCCGAGAAATCTCGGGCAATCTTCGAAACAAAGCCAAGCTGCCGATTTGCCTGAGTAATCATTGCCGTAATATGCGGTACAAATGTCATACTCGTGTCTAACTGCACTCCCAAGTCACGCACTTGTTCCACACGGTTGAGCTGAACTCCGTCAATGCAGTAGTTGTACCTTATGGGCTGTTGTATTCGATGAAATGTTATCACTGAACATTTAGCAATGCTCAGCATAAGTTTATTTTTGCAACACCAGTCTGAGAATATGTCAATTAACGATTGTAAGCGACGACAGTCCTCAATGGTTCGCACCACAACATAGATTTTTGCGTCATCAGCAAAAAATGATTTGCAATCAGGTCCAAGCGTTGCAGCATCGTTGATGTACAGGGAAAACAAAAGAGGGCCCAAATTACTTCCTTGGGGAACACCTGATCCGTTCGAAAAAGGAGACGATACTGCGGAGCCAACTCTGACGCGGAGTGTTCTACCAATGAGGTATGAGCGTAGCCATGAAACAAATCTCCCAGATGCGCCCAATTTCCAAATTTTATGGAGAAGAATCTCGTGACTAATCTTATCGAAAGCAGCTTTTAAGTCCGTGTAAACAGTGTCAACTTGGGCTCTATTTTCCATTTGATTTAGGCACGTAGAGGTGAATTCCAGAAGGTTTGTCACTACGGATCTTCCGGGCATAAAACCATGCTGGTCCAATGAGATGTAATTATGCGTTCGGCTAAGAATAAATTTCCCAGCCATAATCTCAAAAACTTTTGATCCGGCAGAGAGACTCGTGATTCCTCTATAATTTTCCACGTTGTTCCGATCACCTTTTTTAAAGACAGGAAACATGGCTGAATGCTTCCAAATCTCGGGGAAAGCGCGCTGGTCGAACGATTTGTTGAAAATGCGACAAACAAGGTTCGGAAATTGCATCACAACATTTCACGTAAACAATGGCAGGAATCCGATCAGGTCCTGGAGTATACGATTGCTTCAGTTTCCTAATGGCAGTGGAAACCATCTCTGGGGTGACGAGAAATAAGTCGAGGTCGACAATATTCAGGGGAACAGAACTTGCGGCATCTTGCACTTCGTTAGCGGAAGCGGTGCGATCGTCAAAAACAGAAGAAAAATATTCTGCAAACAGTTCACTGGCAGTGGAATCGGAATTCGCGGCTGTTTCATTGAGGAAAACGTTAGTTGGTACACTTGGATTCTTCCTTTTGGTATTGACGAAATTCCAAAAATCTTTAGGATTGTTGCGTAAACCGATTTGAACACGCTGAACGTATGATCGATAAAGCATCGCGTTGACCTTACGATATGCTTCGCTGGCATTATGGAAGTCTCGTTTTGTTATGAAACAACGATCTCGACGAAGTTTGCGTTGGCATGCATTTCTTTTGCGCCGCAAGTCACGTAATAACGGAGTACTCCATACGGGCGACACAGGTTCCCTTTTCAGTGGGAGATTCGAATCTAACCATTGACTTACTTCGTTACAAAATATTTCAGTCATATCATTAACGTTCATATCACCAAGAAGAGTGTTCCAGTCAACTCCCTCGAAGAAAGCACGCAGAGCCCAAAATCAATGCGACGGAAATTGAGCAGACAAACTCCAGGGTCAGCATAACCTTGTTGTGAAGCATTTCTAGCCGGAGTTTGTAACGAAAGCACTAAAGGTGGATGGTGGTGATCTACTGGCAGTAACGGGGCAACCGATATCTCAACCACTACGTTGAGGATATCAGAACCAAAGACAAGATCCAATGTACGCCCGAGCCGATTGCCAAACGAGTTGAATTGATGCAAATTCAGGAAATCCATGCCGTCGATCATTGCTGAACTAGAAGCCATACACTGGGAGGAATCAGCAGCAATAACAGCTTCGGTGTCTATTCGTATCCATTTCAATTTAGGTTGATTATAATCACCGCACACGAGAACAGCATCATCGCCATGCAGATTCTCACAAAGTTCACGAACAGATGCCACGTGATTTTCCATAATTTCAACTGATTTGCTCTTATCAGGTGGTATGTAGATCGCACAAATCGAGAGGTTCAGCCCTTTAATCCTGCACGATACACAAACCTGTTCTAAGTTCCTACCTCGATTAGTCACAACTAAGGAACAGGTCAAGATACGAGCGCGACGGTATTGGCAATGGCTGTTGACGAAACACCTAGCAAAGCACAATGTTTCATGATCACTACCCGGGTAGAGGCTAATGGCAAACAAACGACAAAATAATAACTGGTTTTGCCATCATATCTCGTTTTGCCATTCTTCTGTTATTATGAAAAACTTTAAATGGAAAATCAATAGCAAAATATACAATCATAGCAAATCTTGTCATTGATATGTTATTCATGAATAATGCTAAATAACACATCAATAACAAAAATTACTATCATGGTAAAATTTGCAATTTAGCACCTTTTATAATGAATTGTATAAAATATCAAAACAATAACATAATTTACATTCCTAGCTAAATTTGCCATTATTTTGATATTGTGAGAAATTATTTATAAACATAAGGCACCATAACATATTTTACTCTTAATATACCATTAACTATTATATTGTATATTTCAAGCATAACTTTTCAATTCGACGTATCTCGCAAAAGTAAACAAATCCGGATTCTCAGCTGTGTGTTTGATTCGCAATGGATTCTATTTGATGCACATCAATTTATGTTAATTTAGAACTCGAACAATTAAAGAGTATACACAAAATAAAACTGTTTTTACATTGATTGATGAACTTAAATTTTATTGAAGAAAAAAAAAAGAAATAGCTCATTTTACCTTTCTTCTGCTACTTTGAAATAATAACTGAATCTACCATTATTTTAAATTTGAATTTGAACAACTAAACCTACCATTATTTGAATCGCAACATAAACAGCTATATTTGTTCTTATTCTGTTATCAATAACTCAAGAATGTCATATTTTGTTATTCACCGATAACAGTTAATTTGGGTCTGATTTTGTTATCAATATCTCAATAATAACTTATTTTGTTCTTCAATTTAATCCGCATGCTTTACCATTACTTTGTTATTACAATGGCAAAATAAGTTATTTTTAAGCTTTTCTGCTATCAAAATTTTGTTATTATTTTTGTTATTTTAACTCTTATTTCAATCAAACAAATAACACATTTTGCCATTCAAACATTCTGTTTTAATGGTAAAATTTGCCATTCTTTTGCCATTAAGCTCTACCCGGGTAGCGCCACCAACTGGAGCGAAAACGTACTAAATTACGTACTATCGGAGAGTCCTTGATCTCCTCAACAACTTTTCAGAAGATACCAGTCTTCCAAAATGCTTCATTTCTCCACAGTTATCGCACAAGTTACTGATCTATAAATAGATCACTAAATGGGTTAAAGCATGTAAAGAAATCCAAGATTTCCATTGTGTGTGTAGGTGATACGGGAACCTTATTTGTACGATGGTGCAAACATTATCACGCATACGGTACGTTGTGGAAAGCAACTAATATTTTGGATGTGCAAAATTCAATGTGGAAATATGATCGATATTGACTAATTTTGGTTGTATTTACCATTTATTTTTCTCTGTGTTAGTTGTTTCTTGATTATCCATTGTTTGTGCTAAAATGTTATTGACTATTTTATAAATACAGTCGACTCTCCGCATGTCGATGTTCTACATCTTGATATCTCTCCCTATCTCGATAGTTTGGTCTGTCCCTTCAATCTGTATTCATTTTACATATCTATATATTCTTTTCTCGATGTCTCTCTATCTCGATGCGATCTCGATCGTTTTTGTTCTAGATTATCTCTCCATATGTCAATATCCTCGTTTTAACAGGTTGCTAGATCTCGTTTTTAAGTGCAAAACATTCTGGAAAGGCGGAGTGACATCTGTTTGTTGGCGGTTTTTGCTAGTTACGGACAATTTTTCAATATAGTGTTCACTACAAATTGGTTCTTGAGTTCAATCTCTCCCTATCTCGATGGTCCCTTCAATATCGAGATACAGAAAGGCAACTGTATGCAAAACTGAGATATAGAATTTTCGCAACTCGGTACCAAATTCAGTATAGTAAATTTGTTTTTTTTTTACTTGCCGTTTCAGTACCACTACGGCTTACTTTTCACCACTCAACCAATCCACCGTAAGAGCTTGGAAATCTGTGACGATTACAGCACGGCTTACTTGATTCAAGTATTGTGAATGGAGCACGTGGAAACCCTTCAGAAAACACAAAGATATTGATATTTGTTTTGTCATGACAAAAAAAATGTATGTAATTCGATGCATTATTGACCGTCCAGTTCCAAACTGTTCACGACCGTTCGAAACTGTCGCCGTTTCAAACGGTCGGTGAAACAGTCGGTGTCGGATTTGACAGCAGAAATGAGCGAGAAAGATTTCACGCGCAAACGCGTTTTCAAAAACATTCAATTGGTGAAATAAGGACAGCTAACCGGTCGCCCTGATCAGCTGTTGCCGGCAGCCAAGCCGCCAGCTTTTTGGCGCGGAAGTCGGGGGGGGGGGGGGGGGGGTTTGCAGATGTAATGTTTATCACTAATGTTTATGAAAATATTTTTCCGCAATAAATAAATGTATTAAATGTTCTAAAGTGAGGTTTAATAAATGCAGGTTAAATTATTTCTAGGATAATTGCTTATGTTTGTTATTCTGAAGACCTATGCCTTTGAAATATTTATGTGCTTAAACCAGGGTACGAAAAACGGATCACGCCGAAAAACAAACGCTTGCCGTGCGGGTGCCGATATTTCGGCTTTTCTTCTGAAATTTTCGACCCACATCATCGAATTCATGAGCATTTGGACAAATTAAGACTCTTGCCATCCTCAGAGTCAAGTTTCAGTTGTAAAACAATGCGAAAATCACGATGTGAATAGAACGAGACAAATATTCCTACCGTTTTTATTGTGAACAAACTCGGGAGCGATTTTGTCATTATCTGCTAACGAAAAAACAAAGCGTTGTTGCCGTGCCTTCTTTGTTGCCTATTTTTCGCTTGCGGTGCCATATTCTGCGTTGAACAAATTTGCTGATTAATTGGTTTCTGTAGAATACATCGAGAATCCCCACGATATTCCACGACTGTTCTGAACAGTTTCACAAACAGTCGGGATAATCCAACTTTGAACTGAATACATAATACAGAACTCGCCATATTTATCAAACTCGGTAAGCCTCGATGGATAAATGTACGACTTGTGCTATAAAAATCTTCATTTTGCAACTCGTGGCATGAATACCTATTATTGTCCTTATTTTCCCACTGTGCATCGTATAACACTGCTTCCACTAACACACCCACGCCGCCTAACTAGATTTGCTTTTGTTCACGATTAGATTATACCTACACAGAGCGAACACCTCTGACAAGGGGGTGGTAGATTTTCCTCCCGCTCTCCAACTCTCGCGCTAAGGTATCCTTCCGTGCACTGGATGCTAATTAGACTTCGCCTTTTGATATGTGATTTGTGTCACTCGTTTTTTTCCTAGCAGATCTATTTTTAAAACAGCTGCATACTAGCTCTGAAACCTCGGGGCGACGCCGTCGCTTCCTGATCCGGGTTGCTGGTCGCAAAACGCCGCAAAAACTGTCTATCCCCGGAAAACAAAGACACACCACTCGAAGCCTACTGTGGTACCGTAGAACAGCTTTTGTGTTCCGTCGCCTATACTAGAGACACAACCTCGCACGGCACAAAACTACCACGCAAACGGGGACAAAACGCGCACAATTAATAGCACACCGCGGGAAAATCTATTGTAATCGAGGGCCTTATCGCTACACAGGAGCAAAACGTTGTTTTTCTTTTCGGGGGCTTCTGCTGCTGGTGCCTACACAAGAGCTTCGCTTTTGACAGATGTGTCGTCTCCTACGTCGCCGCGATGTTGTCGTCAACTTCGCCACTTCCCTTTCCGCCTCCCGCACAGTGTTCCACACAGAAGTTCGAGTTGCCAAAAGATTTCCAGTGCGAAAAACCTCTTCAGAGCTCACCAATACACAGCCTCTGCATGTCCAAAGCTTGCAGCGCGGTTACTGCGATGCGAACGCCTACTACAACGATAAGGCTTGCTCTCAGCAGGTGTTGTTTTGGTCACGTTTTCCTCCCTGTGCGATGGAAGCGAGCCTGACCGTCTGCTTGACAGCGCGCAAAGTATCTAAATACCATATATGGTATATATCTAAATACCATATATGGTACATATTTATATACTTTGGACAGCGCGAACGACGAGGGTTCTGTGCTAGTGTGAGTGCTTTTCCTGTGAAGGATTTTCCGGCGGGGCTTGCACACAAAACGCAGTAAGTGATGATAGGTGAATTCGGATGACCCCCAATTGTAGAGGCGCTAAGTGAGATAAGGCGAAAATCGTTTGTTTACATCAAAAATTCAATTTTTCGTTTTCAAAATTAACTCATATTTTGCCTTGGTGGTTGCTTTTTTCCATTGGTAATGGCTTCTATTATCATCAATCTCGATGCCCACGGCGACAGACACCGAATTGGCCAGCTAACAAAAAATCCGGAAGATTGCCCGCCGGAGGCATAGCAAGAGCTCCTCAAATTAATCACATAAGTTGTTCGTAAGTACCTACCGGATCTAAGCGCATCTGAAAGAGAATTAGATTTTCTTTTCAAAAAGTGCTCGTTTGCTTCTCTACGATGCGGAATTCGATATGAAAAAGTGAAAAAGTGCACTTTGCCTATGCTGCGCAATGGCAAATTTTGGCGGAGCCCCTCTTTTCATAGGTTTCTCATTCCTGCCACCAGATGCGAAGGGATCGTTAGCTTCCGTTGGAGTTGCCTATTGCTTTCAGTGAGCATAATTTACATGTTGTACTTTTGCGCCACACACATGGATTTTAATAATCAAACTGTACGATTGTGAATAAAACCTACTTTGGCGACTAGGTACTTTTACCCGCAGTCAAAGATACGCACGAGATATTCGTACATGTTATTTTGGTAGTGAAGTTTTACATTGTTTCGATTATCAGGCAGCAATTACACATAATTTACAATTGACTTTCATCAATCACTTCGTTTTCAACGGCAGGAATCTCACATACGTTTTCGATTCGAGCAGTTGGTAGAGCACCATTCGCCTCCACCTCTTTTTTTGCTGGTATGCCATTGCTATAGCATTGCGGGTGAAATGAAAAGTCGTGCACTTTTTCGGAGAGACGTGATCCTCTCCAAACGTAAGTGAGCGTAGAGCAGGAAAATGAGAGTGTTTGCATGCATTATGATGCTCTCTCACAGTTGGTATCCGACATAGGATTTCTGCCACAGTGCCGCCAACTAGTAGGTACAGCAGCGCTCCTGGTGGTGACTAGATCAATGGAAATGATTTGCTTGCTAGGTAAACGATGAGCGCACGTGTTGTTCGGCGATGCATTTCCGGAGAATACCGTGATGGAACTTGCGATAGGTACATAGGGTATTGTACCATTTGGGCAGGTGTACCTATTTTGGGCACTTGTCGCTATAACTAAGTCAATTTTAAACCGATTGATTTGAATTTTTGTACAGAGTTAGATACTGTACGAGCCTAACTCTGGGCACAATTTCAAATCAATCGGTTTGCAATTGACTTAGTTATAGCGGCAAGTGCCCAAAATAGGAACACCTGCCCAAATGGTACAAGACCCTATATGTAATGAAGAGCTCTTGAAAAGTTGAATTTACTTATCATATCGCAGCATATACAGATGTATGTGCAATAGGCCGTCCCTTATTTTGCAAAAATTGGAAATGTTATAAGTTCGTTAGTGGAAAATGATCGTTTTAGCTAAAAAATGATCGTGTCAAAATTTGAAGTCCGTATCTCAAGGCTAAGTGGTCCCTCAAGGGGCCTAAAGTTGTCAAAAATTGTATGGGACCAAAAAAACATGAAATTTTTTCGACAAAAAAAATACGCTATTCCACTAAAACCGGTGATTTTAGGACCCTCAAGGGCCAAAAATGTGCTTAGATTTGCGATATCTCTACTCGTTTATGAGCTATTGAACAAAATAGGATGAGTTTCCTTCGGAATCTGAAAAAATGGTAAAAATGCTGATTTTTCAGTTGTTTTTTTTTGTTAATATCTTGGAAACGAGTAGAGATATCGCAAATCTATGCACATTTTTGGCCCTTTAGGGTCCTAATATCACCGGTTTTAGTGGAATAGCGTATTTGTTTTGTCGAAAAAAATTTCATGTTTTTTTTGGTCCCATACAATTTTTGACAACTTTAGGCCCCTTGAGGGACCACTTAGCCTTGAGATACGGACTTCAAATTTTGACACGATCATTTTTTAGCTAAAACGATCATTTTCCACTAACGAACTTATAACATTTCTAAATATTGCAAAATAAGGGACGGCCTAATGTGCAATGTCCGAATCGAATCGGAGTCGAATCGAATGGATAACATAGTGGGTGATACCTGGGACCTCTGGCTGACCCGCAATTTCTGTTAAAGTGATCATTTCTGACATTCTATTTATTGGATGCTGGGTCATTAGGCCGAAGGTCATTAGGCCGAAGGCCATTAGGCCGAAGGTCATTAGGCCGAATGGTCATTAGGCCGAATGGTCATTAGGCCGAATGGTCATCAGGACGAATTGAAAGTTAGCCGTTGTTTTTACCTTTTCCAACAATTTTTGACAAAAACTAGTTTAACAATGGAACTAGAAAGAATAGCCTATGTTTTAAAGAAGGAAAAATTTATGAATTGAATATCAGCAGTTTCAGCGCCAAAAACTATTTCAGCAATGATACTAGAAAGAACAGCCTATATTTAAAAGAAGGAAAAATTCATGGGTAAAATATCAGTAGATTCAGCATCAATAAAGTATCTTCGTGCCTGTCACATGATACACACATGCAAAATGGTCATTTGCAGAGGAAGCTCTCAGTTAATAAGCTGAGAAGCAGGCTTTGTCTCAGTGGGGACGTAACGGCAAGAAGAAGACCCAATGACCATTCGGCCTGATGACCATTCGGCCTAATGACCATTCGGCCTGATGACCATTCGGCCTAATGACCATTCGGCCTAATGACCATTCGGCCTAATGACCTTCGGCCGAATGGCCTTCGGCCTAATGACCTTCGGCCGAATGGCCTGACACCTATTTATTGCATCCAGAAAAAGAGCTGGAAACGCTCCAAGGCAATTAAAAAGCATTCCATAAAAATGAACATATGTTTCATGGAAAAGTACAATGGAAAGATCGTAGAGTGCTGTGTAAAATGACGTATTTGGTGTGCATTCGGAAGCCGAACATTCGCGTATGAGTGGAAAGGCAAATGTGATTCCGCTGGCGCGTGGCTCGTGTGGGGATTTCAAAGGAAGATGCAGCTCTATAGGGCACTGCATGAAATTATCTCCTTCTCTTTCACTCTCATAGAAATTTTTTAAACAACAAGGCCAAGAAACTTCAAAATCCCATACAAAATCAAAACAATGCAGTGCCCTATGGATCACTGCACGAATTTATACTGGCCTGCTTACTCTCACACGAAATTTGACGATTGAGAGGTGTCGGCACCGCTCAAACGTCAAATTTTCTGTGGGAGTAAGCAGGCCAGCATACATTCGTGCAGTGAACCACAGGACTCTGTATGAAATTCTCTCCTCTTTCACTCTCACAGAAATTTTGTAAACAACAAGGCCAAGATATGTCAAAATCCCATACAAAATCAAAACAATGCAGTGCTCTATTGCGCTAATTCAATGGATCACTAAAATAACTAAAACGGCCGCTATGAAATGAACAGATAGCGCCACCGTAGCCTTGTGTGTTTGACGTAACTCGACTGCTGTCACTGTGTTACCGTCCATATACGGTGGCGCTTTTGTTTTGAAGCGGTGAGTAGCGGAAAAGTCGGCTTCAATGATCCATTGTGAGCTTCGCTGGCATGTTGGTAATAAGTGACTGCCGCAGGTTCACAACTCGTTGACCTACTAATTTCGATATAGGTGAATTCGGATGGGGATTTCTTTGTAACGAATCACTTTTTAAAAACTACACTTCTACACAATTTATTGTAAGTACTTTACTTAACGACTACCTACACGGAATTCTGGATCAAGAAAGAGAGCGAACCACGCTGCTGGTTCGCTTTTATGAACTAAACGTGCTCACCTAGCGCATTCCATGCGCCCTATCACCTGACTGCTGTGCCGCATGGCGCATGCGCCGTGGTTCGCGCCAACGGCTCCTATTGGCTAATTCACCTAGCAGGATTTCCTAACGACCCCCAATTGTAGAGGCGCTAAGTGAGATAAGGTGAAAATCGTTTGTTTACATCAAAAATTCAATTTTTCGTTTACAAAATTAACTCATATTTTGCCTTGGTGGTTGCTATTTTCCATTGGTAATGGCTTCTATTATCATCAATCTCGATGCCCACGGCGACAGACACCGGATTGACCAGCTAACAAAAAATCCGGAAGATTGCCCGCCGGAGGCATAGCAAGAGCTCCTCAAATTAATCACATAAGTTGTTCGCAAGTACCTACCGGATCTAAGCGCATCTGAAAGAGAATTAGATTTTCTTTTCAAAAAGTGCTCGTTTGTTTCTCTACGATGCGGAATTCGATATGAAAAAGTGGAAAAAGTGCAGTTTGCCTATGCTGCGCAATGGCAAATTTTGGCGGGGCCCCCCTTTTCATAGGTTTCTCATTCCTGCCACCAGATGCGGAGGGATCGTTAGCTTCCGTTGGAGTTGCCTGTTGCTCTGTGCATTCAAATATCAAATGCGGGAGCACCAAATGCGGTAAGATTTTCTAACAAGTAACCCGATGTCAGTGGGAGCTTTTGAATCCTAGGTTGGCGATGGTTTTGGCTATGGTTGCTAAGTTGCCTTTGGTAACACTGTGTTACCGCGTTTGGAGCGCATTTAGGCACCGTTTGCATCTTGAACGCACACAGCAATATAACGAAAAGAATCAGTTCCGCTGGCATATGGTGTCGAGCTTCCGGCGTTTGAAATGAAGACATGGCTCTTAGGCTAAGCAGTAGAAGCAATGCGGATTTCCTGTACATTGTGAGTTCCTGTGCAAAGTAATAGCATCCAGATGACGATGCAGCGTTAGCAACTTGTGATGAGTTTGACCCGATTTATCTTTTTTGGACGATTTTTTCCAATGAGGTATATTCTGTATTATAATCCCTTGGCATATCTCATAACTCAGGTAGATCGTTTCATAATAATTCGTTACAACATAAGATCTACGATCAATATTTTTTATGCATTCTTGTGTAAAATAATAACCTTTGAAGCGTGTGTAAAACATGCATTCATTTTTTCTGCTATGAAATTAATTTCAAGAGTACGCAATTTTATTCAAAAATATAGTCATCAATAAATAAACTATACCAGTGGCGTAGTCAGAAATTGTCTCTGGGAGGGGTTTTCAACGTTCCATGATACCTTTTTGATTTGACATTTACATTTTGTAAACAGTAATGAGCAATTATATTCGTAGTGTCAAAATTGCGCCGCAGCCGAAAAATTTTTTCGTCGCAAAGCGCTTTATGCTGAAAATTTGTTCCACAAATTTTGTCTCTGAGATTTAAGATTTTTTGATGCACTGTATGAAAATTTATGTTGAACTTTTTTGTGAGAGAAAAAAAAGTTGCCTATCCCAAACATTTTTGCCACCACCTGTAGAATGGATTTAGAGAAATTGGATGTTTCCATATATCCTATCCGAACCAATAATGGTGCTGGTGTCAGGGCACTAAGCAGGGATCACCACTTGAAACTGAGGTATGCTTTTTATTAGCCGAGCGAGGTTTATTGAATTCGCACAAGAGTTGAAACAGAATTTTCTCCCCTGAGGGCATTCTTTGGGAAGGAATTCCTTACTGCTTCTGTTTTTTTGTGAAATTTAGTTAAAAAATTATTTTTGTAAAAACGAAAAACATTTTCTACCAGGAAAAAAATCAGGATGATCCATACTCTACATGTTGTGTGCGAAAACCGATTTTGAGAATATTGCTTCGTTATTAGCGTGAATACAATTTTTTTTTATCTGTAATAACGAGATTTTTAGCCCTAGGCTAGTTCATCTCGGGACCCACGCTTTACTTCCCTTCCGAAGGAAGAACCCACATTTTGTGAGTTTGTTGGGAGTGGGATTCGATCCCAGGTCCTCGGCGTGATAGTCAAGTGTTATAACCACCCCACCAGATCCGCTCCAGGATACAAATTTAATTTTGACTTCCTCCCCCCCCCCTTCAAAAAATGTTTGCAGGATTTTGTATTGTGAGGGGGCACATAAAAAATATTTATCAAAATATTGGGTCTTGCTAAAAATTCTTTGTCAAATCCGATATTTTTCAGATTAAAATCTTTATTACTTTTATCCCCCCTCTCTCGGCCAGCCAAAAAGTGGTGTGACAAAAAATGAAACAAACATTTGTAACGGCCTAATTAGAAAAAAAAACTCTAATTAATCCACCTAGCGGTGTTGACGCCTTTCTCGTACATTCGAAACCCCATTTCAATAAAACTCCATTGAAATGTTGATGTCTATCGCACTTTCATACAATTAACAGAAATCCATTTCATGATACCAGAAATCATATCGTTTATCTGGCTTTTAATGTTTGAGCCTCAAACTCTTAAGAAAAAGAGCCTATCTTGAATTTGAAGCCGCCATTTAGGATTTAAGATTGCCATCTTGGCATCCCTACGAAAAATATACTTCATTAAACAGCCTCCATCTTGAATCTGGAGCCACCATCTTAGATTTTGGACCACCATCTTGGATATTCTAGTCGCCATTTTTGGAATCCAGACATCATCTCCATACCATATATACCAATCATGCATTGTTTCAGGCCCTAAAACTCCATTAAACAGCCGCCATATTAAATTTGGAGCCGCCATCTTAAATTTTTGATCGCCATCTTGGATATTCTGGTCGGCCTTTTTGGACTCCGGACATCTTCCTCATTCCAAATATACTCATAATTGCATGGTTTTAGAGTAGACTGGCCCAAATACAAAAATGTCGAAAAACTCCACGGGGCACCCTCCAGAATCGTGCCTATGGATGAGAAGAACAGTCTGTAAAAATTTCAGCTCAATTGGTTAAAAACTGAGCTGGCGCAAATGAGTTGAAGGTTTGTATGGGATTTACAGTCCAAATATATGGAGAATTGGATGACCTCCAGTCCCTCATTCAGAACGCCGGTATTACGAGTTAGATTTGGCTCATAATTGAAAAAATAGCAGTTGATACCCTAAGGAACAACTTTGTAGAAGATCATATCATGATAAAACTTATTTTAATTGCAGTTTTAGCTAACGAAAGCAGAATGAGGACATCTGCCCCCCTTTACTCTCGGTTGTGTACATGCAGCACGTGTTTGCCGATCGCAACATGCGCGCTACATCGTAGGCGGCTATGTTAGTCTTCATTGGCTAGATGCCGACGCCCGTCCACGTGCGTGAGCAAAAGGCAGTTTTGTTGTTAGCTCGTGTTTATTTCAAAATAAGATGGAAACGCGTAAAAGAAACCAAATCTTTTTGCTAGATCACGACAGTGCACAGATCGTTGGATCTAAACTGCCATCGAACCGGCAGGTGCTAGAAGTGTTTTTCTATAATCTGAACAAAGTTCGGTTATCTTGCCGTGACAGTGCAGCGCTAGTGACGAAAGAAGTGCAGTTGTTCTGGGAAAAGGCCAAAATTCCTACCCGATTGAAGAAGCATGTGATTCGTAAAGTTGAAGACTTATACAATACATGGAAAATTTTGCGTAAAAGTAAGGGAAGAAACACTGCATCTGATTTGCAAAACCGTGCCGCGTTTGTGCAGAACTTGGATAATTTATTTGATATAGCTCATGAAAAAGCTTTAAAAATGATGAAATGCTAAGCAGACCGACAATTTTTGATTATGCAAAGAAGACCGGGAAGACAAGGATGTTTCATGGGTTTTAGTGACGACAGAGAAGAACTGAAAAATTGTGAAAGCAATCCATCTCTTAAGGAAACTGATGGACAGAGTGGAATGGGAGGTATGTTTTACTATTACACTGTTTCAATCTAAATTTTAAAAGCAATAAGCACATACAGCACATACATCGTTTAGAATATTTACTTAATCCAGTTAATTGAAAGTGTATCTATTCAAACAGTCAAAATGTAGAAATTAAATAAAAAATTTCCATGTCGGCACCAACATTTCAAAAGGGCGTAACTGCATTTACAACCAATGCCTTCTCACAAAGCTGTGGAGCGTATCCCATCCCTCTCGAGCAATCCACTAGCACAAATAGAAAGATAAAATCCTCTTCTAGATTAATGGATGTGATTTGCATGAGATGAATGAGATGCGATCCACAGCTCTGTGAGAAGGCATTGGTTGCAAAAGCAGTTACGCCCTTTTGAAATGTTGGTGCCGATGTATGCTGTGAGTATGGCCAAATCGAAAATCATCAATACAAGTACACTGTGGTGCATAATTGATCGGACGAACGCCGATTTTAATACAAAATGGCCAAGTTTGAGATGCTGTAACTATGGTTTGATGGATTGAGCTTAATTTTTGACACCGAACTACAAATATGTTGTATTTTACGTGTTCAAAGAACAAAATGTTTTCGTTCACATGCCTGGTCAAGACAAGGCGTTGAAAAATGTGCAAAAGTGGTCGGACAGCGGTACCCCTTTGATTTACACGCGTGCCGCTGTCCGAACAATTTTGCAATTTTTCAACGCCTTGTCACGCCCAGGCCTGTGAACGAAAACATTTTGTACTTCGTACATGAAAAATTCAGCATATTAGTAGTTCCGTGTCAAAAATAGAGCTCAATCCATTAAAAAAAAAACCATAGCTACAGCATCTCAAATTTGTATGAAAATCGGCGTTTGTCCGATCAATTATGCACCACAGTGTATGTAGTACAATTATATAACTTTTTATCGATATATTTGGATAAAAAGACTGTAAAACTTTGAATAATTTTTCAAAACTGTATGTTTCTGACCAGGATACTCAAAAGAAACAATAATTATATTTGAAAGATGTTTAAACATTTAATTAATTAATTGATTAATTAACTTTTAATAATTTTAAATGTAACATAATACAAGCTTATGGTGTTTCAGCCTTCGACTTAAATTCTGAAGAATGTGAATCCGAAAATAGCGAAGTAGAAGTTGAAACAACAGACAATGATGAAGAGACGGTGATAACAAAACCGAGCATGAAACGTACTCGACACGATGTAATGACTCCAAGACTAGTTGCCGCAATAGACGCATGCAAAATTTCCGATCGGTCAGCAGTGCAAATAATTTTTGCAGTATTGGAAGCGCTGAAACAAGACCCTAACAATTTCGTAATCAGTCGGTCATCAATTCAGCGTACCCGCAAAAGATCAAGGACACAAATTGCATCGAAAATACGCGACAATTTCAATCCAGCGGAGTTTGCTGAATGTACTGTTCATTGGGATGGCAAATTGTTGGAAAATTGGTCTGGAGCATACAAAGAGGAACGCTGCGCGGTGATCGTATCACAGGGTGATGAAGAGAAGCTGCTTGGAATTCCAATCATACCTGGTGGATCGGGTGCTAGTCAAGCAAATGCTGTCTATTCTTTGTTGCAAGATTGGAACCTTACCAACTATGTTCGTGCGTTGTCCTTTGATACGACTGCATCAAATACCGGAAGACTGAATGGTGCATGTGTACTAAGGTGGCCCACACTTATATAGAAAACAAAAATTTCGAAAAATGTCAAGTCTTACCTCCTCAATCAGTTGTTTTGGACTCCCAGAAGATACGTTCAAAATTTGAGAAAAATCGGTTGAGCCTAAGGGGGCGCTCAAAACGCTTGAAGTTTGTATGGGAAAACTTGGCCAAATGTATGCAGAAATTTTAAGTTTTCGAATTTTGCCGCTTTGGTATTATTGTAGGTGACTATATGCCAAACAACTTTGTCGAAGACCGCAAAGTGATCCAACGTCTGTGAAAAAAGTTACACCCTAGGTAAAGTGAGGATAAACTTAATTGTTATTTTTCCAATACATGTAAAGGAATAATATCAATAATGAAATCTCAATACTTTGCCTCACTTTGCCTAGGGTATAACTTTTTTCACAGCCGTCGGATCACTTCGCGGTCTTCGACAAAGTTCTTTGGTATATAGTCGCCTACAATAATACCGAAGGGTTTGATTATTGAACGCTCACTGCGCCACCTAGCGGCAAAATTCGAAAACTTAAAATTTCTGCATACATTTGGCCAAGTTTTCCCATACAAACTTCAAGCGTTTTGAGCGCCCCCTTAGGCTCAACCGATTTTTCTCAAATTTTGAACGTAGCTTCTGGAAGTCCAAAACAACTGATTTAGGAGGTAAGACTTGGTATTTTTCAAAATGTTTGTTTTTCATATAAGTGTGGGCCACCCTAATGTGTACTGATCGAGCAAATGCTTGGTCAAGATATGTTGTACTTCCCATGTCGGCATCACATATACGAACTTGTATTAAAATCTGTTTTTGAACTTAAATTTGGTAAAAATTTGGTTTCAAACATCAAATTCCGCTAATGTCACTGTTTATTCTAGGGAAAACCTCAAGTCCTGAAGTTTCACTTTTCAAAGCATTCCAAAAATCTTGGAATATGATAGACATTACCAGACTAATGAGTGGTCTAGAAGATGGCTATGTTAGGCAGTTTTTAGGCACAGAAGCGCCGAAACTACTTGAATGGGCTGTTGAAGAACAACGAAAGGCTTTCGTTCGAAGTGACTATAAGGAACTGGTTGATTTGATGGTGTTATTTCTTGGAGGTAACAAACACAAACCAGTGTCAATTCGTGCTCCTGGTGCATGCCACCATGCGAGATGGATGAGCAAGGCCATTTACTCATTGAAAATGTTTTTGTTCAGATCACAATGCGGATTATCTTCTAAAGAAATCGTAGACTTAAGAGATATCTGTTTGTTTATTGTATCAGTATACGTGAAGCCATGGTGTGCAGCTGCGATTCCGCAGATGGCACCGTCTCTCGATCTAAAAATGTTAAAGAATATTTTAGTTTATAAGGATAAATGCGTTGCAGAAGTAGCGATATCAAAATTCAAAAACCATTTATGGTATTTGACTCCGGAAGCAGCCGCTCCACAGTGGTTCCATTTGTTCAGGAAGCGGTCATAAATCATTTTCTTCGTTTTTTGAAGGGCAGAATCATTATAAGTGACCAGAAATAGCATGGTATGACTAAAAAAGTATATTCCAGTGCATTTTCATGACCATCACTTGAAAAATATGAACTTTGAACATTTTTGTTTATGATAAATGAAAATATCATTAAAAAACCTTTATTTTGCACAGAAATATGTAATCAAATATTTTTAATTATTATGAATAATGGGTCGATTTTTGAAGAATTTCTGCTAAGTATTACACGTTAAAACATGTATAGCACGACAGTAGCATAATAGATTCTTGTGTATAGAATCAGTATAAGCATTATACTTGTGATTTTATATATTAGTAGGTTTTTTTTTGTTTCTGCTGCAATAAAATAAATATATGAAACTGTGGATTTTTTCTTAGACATAAGGTGGTTTTCAATGTAGAAACACAGTAATATCATCACAAATCGAATTAGTATAAATAACTACAGTACCTAATGCCCAAAAGTAATAATTCTGAAACAATAGTAACAATAGTGCAATTACAGAATCAATTTAGAAGTAAATTATTTCAAACAAATATTCAGGATTAATTCTCAAAACGTAAGTAAAAGGAAATTTTTTAACCATAAAAATATTGCTTTACACAGTTTTATGTCATATAATTCATGGGCCTGCGTTTGCACAATGAAAAAGATTCAAGTATTTGTCCAGTCGTATTTGTTTCTTACAATTGCATTGGAACTGCTGTCCAATAATGTAGTTCGTGGAATTTTAATGAAATATAGCTCTACCAAATAAAAGATATATATACAAATTCCCGTCCTCATTGCAATATATTCGACGCCTGCAATGGTAGAAAAGAAATCAATTTGTATACTAACATTTAACGTCAATAAATTGATCAAATATTCCGATTTGGGAAGGGAATACGAATAGTTATGTCCAGTTAATATTGCTTAAAAAACATATTTACTCCTTCTTCTTCCAGCACTATAGTTTCAGGTACTGGATGGAATTTGAGGATTTTTTGTAAATGTTGGCAGCAAATGCAATTTTTTTTTATCAAATTCGATAATTACAGAGGTTGACGAAGCCAAATGAGAATGGTTGTTATGCAACTATTCATACCTCAAGTCATACCTCTAGAAATGTATTTTTGTTCGTAATTTAAAAAAAAAACATTTTCAAAGTTTTATTTTTAACAAAATGTCCCTCAGTTATTGTAAAAAGCATTGAAATATCTCCTGCAAAAAATCAGTAGTTTTGGTACGCATTGAGACAATTACAGAAATACTAGTATGTATAAAATTTTGTAGTTACTTTAATACATATTTTTCATAAAAATAACGGGTAACTTTCAACACATCCTACAAATTTGTATGCAGATATTTGCAGCTACAACCTTCACAGATTGATTCTCCTACTCAAATCTGATCATTTGCTGCCGGACGATTGATTAAATGTGGTTAAGAACATGTTTGAAATGTTACATGAATTTTTAATATGTATATATTCTATGGGTAAAATTATGTGCCTATTACTCTCATCCCCATTGGTCCAAAAACATCCAGTTCCGCCTTTTGGCGCTTCGAATTGGAAGATAAACATCTATTCTGATCCACTGCGTTGAAAACCAATTGAAAATCTACTTGGTTTTGTTATACGAAGACGTGGTGTACAAATCAAAAGTCATGTGATTTTTGGACAAATTTTGATAATGTAAAATTGCACAACAGTACCCACGCTCTCAAGCAAAATATGCAACAGAAACTTACATAAAAATGGATTTTCTGCATTCTTGGGAACATAATTGATTTATAAAAAATATACAAACTCATGAATTAGAAAATCAATTTTTCGATTTTTGGCCTATGGCGGTACCACTGTGCGCTCTATCTTTTTTTGATAGCAGCGTTTCTAACAATACAAAACGATTGATGGTAGATGCGCTACAAATCAAGTCTCAAGAAGATTTATCGAAGAAGCTAACGATTGAAGATATTGAGACGATCAGTGCTCTAGAAATACAGGATTTCATAAATTCTGATTCTATGAAGCTGTTCGAGCGGTACAGAATTTCAACAACATTTTTTTCGTTAGATCCTGATCAGTGGCATACTTGTGAAAATTTTAAGAAAGGATTTGAGTTAGTCAGTAAACTTAGGGTAGTTAATGACACAGCCGAACGTGGAGTTAAGCTAATGACTGATTACAATAATTTGTTGACACACAATGAAGAAGAGAAACAGATTATTCTGCATATTATTTCGAACTACCGTAAAACATACCAAGATATAACAAAACAAAAATTGTCAAAACCGTTCCTAGAGTAAATTTTTATTTTATAAATAGTTTTAAAAAATATACTGATATGTATTGCTTTCCATAATAGTATAGAATAAATTGTTAAAAATAAAGATCCTCATCGAACGTAAATGGACTAAATTTAACCGTTCACAGCCGGAGCGAGTAAAACGTCAAGCATCCAATCATATTGTAAAGAATTTTACCTTGCATACACCAATAAATAATTATCTGAGAAAAAAAAAGCAGTAATGCACAACTTTTTTCTATTATTTTTTCAGATTTTCTGTCATCAAGAAAAAGTCCAAAAAGAGCCGAAGCGATGGGCATGTCGGCATTTAGAAAAAAAAAAAACCCTACTGATAACGAGTTCTGTCCCCGGTCGCGGCCAAGTTCTCGTAATGAAAACATTCATGACTCATGAAAAGCTGAGATGTAGGCTTTGTCCCAGTTGAGTCGTTATGCCAAGAAGAAATAAAAGCAAACGAAAGGAGGCAAGTATTCTATTTCATGTTGGTAGAGCTTTTAAGGTATTTATAGTGTAACCAAAATCAACCCAAATTACCATGTGGGCTGTTGCTGATGGAGTTCGAATCAAGAAAATCATCCTGTGGTCTATCAAAACTTATTTCTTTTAATTTCATATGTTCAAATTATTCACTCATTCAAAGACACAAAATCAAGTTCAATCAAATACATATTTTCCTTAATTCACGTGGACGGGCGTCGGCATCTAGCTAATGAAGACTAACATAGCCGCCTACGATGTAGCGCGCATGTTGCGATCGGCAAACACGTGCTGCATGTAACAACCGAGAGTAAAGGGGGGCAGATGTCCTCATTCTGCTTTCGTTAGCTAAAACTGCAATTAAAATAAGTTTTATCATGATATGATCTTCTACAAAGTTGTTCCTTAGGGTATCAACTGCTATTTTTTCAATTATGAGCCAAATCTAACTCGTAATACCGGCGTTCTGAATGAGGGACTGGAGGTCATCCAATTCTCCATATATTTGGACTGTAAATCCCATACAAACCTTCAACTCATTTGCGCCAGCTCAGTTTTTAACCAATTGAGCTGAAATTTTTACAGACTGTTCTTTTCATCCATAGGCACGATTCTGGAGGGTGCCCCGTGAATTTCGACAACTTTTTTTTCTCGCCATACAAATGTGGGCCGGTCTATTTTAGAGCCTAAATCTCCATCAAACAGCCGACATCTGAAACTGAAGCCGCCATCTTGGATTTTTGATCGCCATCTTGTACATTATGTACGCCATTTTTTTAATCACATCTTCCCCATACCAAATATACCCATTAGTATGGGACAAATATCAAATCCTCGCTCCAGTCGACTTTTTAGATCCCATTTAGGTCCCATATGAACTGTGCAAAATTTCAGCGCAGTCGGTGAAACTATAATTTAGCGCAAGCGGTTCAAAGTTTTCATAGGATTTACTATGGGAAAAGTTACACTTTCAGATAAAAAATCCCAGAGGTCGTCCCTTGTCTCCTTAATTCAAATCGATCAATGTTACTTGTAGAAAAATCAATTATGAAACTTTCCTTCGAAGACCGCAAAACAATTGGATGCTTGTGGAAAAAGTTATTGATTTATTACCGATTAGTGATCAAATGAACGGCTTTTTGATTTGTATTATTAGCAGCACTGTAGCTGCTGCCTTGTCTGCTGCTGTTTCTGGGGGTGGTGATGCCTCCCGCCACCCCATGCAACAACGGCAGCAGCAGTGCTGCTGATAAAACAAAATAAAAAGCCGTTCGTTGGATCACTAATCAGTAATAAATCAATAACTTTTTCCACAAGCATCCAATTGTTTTGCGGTCTTCGAAGGAAAGTTTCATAATTGATTTTTCTACAAGAAACATTGATCGATTTGAATTAACGAGACAAGGGACGACCTCTGGGATTTTTTTATCTTGCGCTTGCGCTAAATTATAGTTTCACCGACTGCGCTGAAATTTTGCACAGTTCAAATGGGACCTAAATGGGATCTAAAAAGTCGACTGGAGCGAGGATTTATTTTTTCCATACAAGCGTGTACCATACTAATACCCATATTGCATGGTTTTAGAGCCTTAAACTTATTTAAACAGACGCCATCTTGAATTTAAAGCCACCATCTTAGATTTTAGACCGCCGTCTTGGAAATTCTAGTCGCCATTTTAGGAGTCCAGACATCTTCCCCATATCAAATATTCCCATATAGCATGCTTTAAGAGCCTAAATCTCCATTAAACAGACGCCATCTTGAATTTAGAGTCGCCACCTAGAACATTTGGCTGCCATATTGAATATTGGGCCGACATCATGGAGCTTCTAGTCTCACGTGTTGATTTCCGCACAAAACTCGTCAACCAGGTTACAAAAATCGCCGCAGTTTGATGCTTGGTGATGGGGCTAGTTCAGTTTTATATACGACCAGTTCTACCGCTGGTCCGGATCACTGAAATGGCCATAACTCCGGAACGCCTTGGCCGATCTGGACCATTTTTGATAGCAAACAATTCCGGTTCGATTCAAGCTATAATCCGAAAAATCGGTCAATGGGAAGTGCCTTAAAAGTGAGTGAACTTATTTTGCGCACATACATACATACCTACACACAAACATACATAATCTCAATTCGTCGAACTGAGTTGATTGGTATATGCGACTTGATCCTCCCAGCTTTTTTTTCGAAATATCGTTTTATGAGTGAACATAGAGTTTTTTAGGACACTAAGTGTACGAGAAAGGCCAAACACTACTTTCGAGCTTTTTGCTCTAGTTATCTAACCGAACCAATAGATTCCAAGATCTTTTTTAGTAGCAAATTTAACACTTATGTGGCCGGCAGGGTACCCGGGTACCTTTTTCAATTTCAAATCTCGATATTTTAATGGTTATTGAGACTAGGATGTTGGAACTCTGTAAGATCTTAGAACTCGTGAATATACATCTATTAACTCTCAGGCGACGGTGCTTAAAATTAGCGTTACACTAATTTTCGAAGCATCATATCTTCTTCGTTTTAAACCCAAATGTAAAATTTTTTATATTGCCGAAAACCTTGGGGCCTCAGCTTTCATAATAATTTTTCATACATAGTCGTAGCGAGGAAAAACGATAAAAAGGGGCTCTTCAAAGAGGGGCACCTCCTTAAAAACAGCGTTACACTAATTCAAATGCTTATATCTTTGCTGTTAATCCACATAATTACAATTTTCTTCCATAATTGGAAACCGCCAACACTCACCTTGCTAGAAAAAATATCGAACATAGTCGTAGCAAGGATAAGGGCAAATGGGGGGCACCCCATTTATGTGTTCGCCAAACATATAAAAAATTATATCAGCCCCGTTTTGCAAGCAAATCATGATTTTCTTTCACGGTCAGAATCTTCAGGTGAGGTACTTCCAAGAAAAAATGCAAATCATGGGCGGAGCTAGGAAAAACAGTAATAAGGGGCAATTCTTTCAAAATCGTCCAAAAATTTCAAAAAATCATGACTTGACCATAAAGTAATAAATAATCAATTTTCTTGCGCCAATTAGAAGCTAAGAATCTTGCACTATCGAGAAAAATATCACACATAGGCGTAGCCAGTGATATGGGCTCGCAAGGGGCACAGAAATTGAGTTCTCAAATCAGTACACATAATCAATATTCCATACTAATTTCTCAGTCATCAAATCTAAATTTATTCTTTCTTTTTTTACCACTGTATCAAAATTCAATCATCGTGCAACAATAATGACAATGTCGCAGCCGGCATTTGTTGCGACAATCCACCCAATGCGACATAAGTTTATCCCAACTTGAACAGAATAAGATAAAGATCGTGCATCACGAGTTTAGAGATTTTAAGCCTTGCATTGCGATTTTTCGGGTGGTAACTATGAGTCGATAAACACTGCAACGCTGTTGAAGATCTACCATTAAGGTTGAAGGATTCATCATTGATATAACCGTCATTAGCATTAGCATTAGCATTAAGCGAGTCGCACAAATTCGTAGGTGGTACAGTCCTAGACCGCTGTTATGAGGGTTGCCTCCTTCCCGTCCGAACCAAAGCACAAAGATTTGGGACTAATCTCTGACTCTTAGACAAGACTGACGCAATCCTCCAATGGTCGAGCATTGTCCTGGCCACGTCCTTGGGACTGCTGAGGAATGGGAAAGGATGGTTAGTTTTGGACACCTATGAAAAATGTAGACAACTCTACGATCTCTCAGGCCTAGGTGTCACGGGAATTTGGGTGTCGTTAGTGGAAGGGTAAACTCCAAAGGATACGCTTGGTTAACGTTCAGGCACACCATTGTTAAACTGCTTCGAATAAGTTGTCTGCCCAATTCATTCTTGTTTCCTCGTCTTCTTGTTGGCATTTGGTTGAATTACTAGATTCTTCGGTTGATAATCTGAAATATAAAATAATATTAACATCGTACGTCAAATAAACTACATATTAGTGATACGCTCGCCACAGTTACATATTTTTAAAATATTATTTATATCGTACGATACATTTACCTGAATCCTGCTAAAATAAAATGTTAATTAGCAGTACATTGAAGCACAAATACTACAAAACACAAGGAAAAGAGCATCAAACTTTGATCTTGGAATATTTAAAAATACGGTAAATATCAAGATCAAAATTTGATTTGGTAGATCTTACACCGCAACGCACCATTCTAAGGTGATCTACCCACGTTATTGATATAACCGTCATCATTGAAAATTCAAAAGCAGTTTTCTCGTTCAAAACTGAACATTTCACTTTGAAATTATATTCTCTTTCTCTCTCTTCTTGGCGTAACGTCCTCATTGGGACAAAGCCTGCTTCTCAGCACTTCCACAGTTATTAACTGAGAGCTTCCTCTGCCAATGACCATTTTGCATGCGTATATCGTGTGGCAGGCACGAAGATACTCTATGCCCAAGGAAGTCAAGGAAATTTCCTTTACGAAAAGATCCTGGACCGACCGGGAATCGAACCCGTCACCCTCAGCATGATCATGCTGAATACCCGTGCGTTTACCGCCTCGGCTATATGGGCCCTTATATATAAATTATATTCACTGTACTCCATTCTCCACCCACAATACAGTGAATACATTTTTACAGCGATATTTTCAGTTATAGACGAGAAAACTGCTTTGGTTTTTTTAATGGTGACGCTTATATCAATGACGAATGCTTCAACCTTAAACAGTTTCGAGTTTGGATTGGATAAGAAATCAAACTTTGAACTAGTCCAATTGTAATCTTAATTTGAACCATTTCGAAATTTATTAAAACGACGTACTTTTTAGGCAAATATTGGCAGAAAACGATGTTAAACAGTTTTCCGTAATATAACCTGATAACAAGGACTTTAAAAGCATTGAAAAAAAGCGTTTTTGTCATGGAAAACAGGCAATTTAAAAAACACTGTGATTTCACCCATAATGGAGAAAGATCAAGTTGCGGTCTTCGACAAAGTTTTTCGGCATATCCCAGGCTATATTTCTATAGGATCGATTACGTGTTTTAAGGGAAATTAGAACCCCTCAGAGGAAAACTACGAAAAACGATGTTTTCCCATATAAACTTCCATACAAACTTCAAACGAGTTTAGCACCGCCCTAATGTTAACGGATTTAGCTGAAAATTTGATTGGAGCATCGTGGCGTCATATAGAACGAAATGAGAAGGGGGCCCATCGAACTTTTTGACATGTGGTTTTGCCATACAAGCTTGAGCCACCCTAATGTGTTTTCTATTGTTCAGCACAAAATTGGCTGTTGTGGGAGATGCTCGAGCTGCTGCCGCCAGTAGTTCAAGTTAAGATTAAAATTGGTTCAAATTATAATTACGATGGTTCAAATTAAGATTAAAATCATTGTTGACGAATAATCGAATTTTTCAATGAAATTCGGTGCAAATACAAACTTTTTACCACTTAACAGAAAGCTTATACCCGTGGCTTTCATGTACATAAGATTTTCCCGTAGTAAATTATTTCCATGTGGGAGAAAAAATCACTCAAAATTTGCGCTACTTCGGAAAGCCGCAATTTGGTTCAACTTTTGATTACCTACCCCAGTAATAATTGATTATTCACAAGTTGAAAAGTACGCAACAAATACAGCTTCCGTTTTGTCTGCAACAAAAAATAGAGATCATGTCATTATTTGTAACCAGTAGGGATAAAGAGTAATCCCCACGCTTTCTTTGTTGCTTGTTTTGTGCATCTTTTGTCTAACAATTCTCTTCACTGTATGGGCACAACAGAGCCGGAATCACTATGGAATCTCACTTGCTTGAGCAACTTGTTGAGAAACTCCCAATGAAATCTCTGGAGAATTTTACTATGATTTTCTGATAGGATTTACAAAATAATGCTTGGAGGAAACTCCCGAAAGAATCCTTAGAAGAATTCCCATGAGAATATCTGGAGCTTTTTTTGAGATTCCCTGCAAAAAAATCATCAAAAATCCCTAAATAAAGTCTTTTAGTGGGTATTTTGAGAAACCAAGATGAGCTCCTGGAATAACGTCGGCAAGAATTCTATTATAAACTCCTGCAGTAGTTTTCCAAGGATTCTTGAAATAATTCATCGAAGAAACTCTTGAACGAATTCGTAAAAAAAAGTCCTGCTCAAATGGTACAAGACCCTACCTTGGGAAATTTCCGAAAGAAATTTCGTGACGAAGTCCTTAAGCAACATCGGAAAAATAATTTTAACGAATCCCTTGAAAAATAAAATAAGGAATCCTGATAGCAATTTCCTAAAACAAAGTTGGAGAATTTCCCCAAAGAATGCCTTAAATAATCGTTCTGGAGAAAATTTCAATAATTCTGGAGGAATTCCCGGAATAATGTTTAGTATTTCAAAGGATGCATGGAGGAAGTTCATAAGGAAACCTTGATGGAAGACCTGATTAAGTGTTTGAGGAATTCCCACAGGATTGCTTACAATAATTTCCAACGGAATTTCTAGAGTAATTCTCGGAAAAGTCTCTGGACAAATTTCCAAAGGAGTACCGAGGGATCCCTGAAAGGATTGCTGAGGGCATCATCGATGGATTTCCATTAAACATCCCTGGAAAAATTCTTATGAAATCTCTGAAATGGATTGTCAAATTTTCGTTCGACTTTAATAAAAAAAAACCCCTAAGAAGAGTTCGAAAAAACACTCTTTTCGCATCAAACTTTTGGTTTTTCAATATTTTTCAACCACATTTTAACACAAGAAGTGCATATCCTTAAAATTTAGGGATTTGATAGGGATTTTTGGATTGAACACCTGGCTCCGGAGTTATTCCGGAATAAAAATGGGTCATTGGAATTGTCCGTATTGGGAAAAGTGAATTTCGATATGGGAAAAGCTTAGTTTTCAGACGTAATTGAACTAGAATGATAGAAAAATATGTCTTAAGTGCCTTAGAAACAGTTTTACGGATGTCTCGAGGAACGGCTTCCGGGATCAATTTTTGAATATAATTCAGTACCTCATACGACACCTCAAATTTCTTGATTTTTTATGATATATCATTCTGAGCTATTTTTATGATATTCGAAATAATTTGTCCATTTTGGAATCCATATGCGGATTTCACGGAATTCGGTACCGGTGAATCCGCGGTCCATTTTTCGAAGATGAATAAACACATATCAAGCTTCATGATTTTGAAACTTGTAGCATATGAATATATTTGGGTATTTTGGAATCCGTTTACCGATTTTTCCGGAATCATGTTTCCAGTGCCATGTTTTGAAAATGATTCAATGCTGTCACTATAGAGTAAAGTGGGGCAAAAGTTCGAGTGGGGCAAGAGTTTCTTTTGAAGTTTTTGAGCTCAATTCAAATCATTTCTTTCGGGTGTCAAGGTTGTTCGAAGCCTTTTTGAAAAAAGAGTGTTTCACTCCAAAAATTATGAAAATTGATCAATAATTCGAAAAGTTATGACAAAATGTTGGTTTTTGATCAAAAAATTGTAATATGCGATGGTCCTTCCAACGCATGGAATGAAATTGTAATGAAATTGAATTCGATATTTTATTTTGGGGCATAACTAGGTATATTTTGAAGATGCTTTAGCATATATAACTTTTTGCAAAAAATATTTGGAAATCATATTTTACACATAGTGGGGCAAAAGTTCGAATTGTGGGGCAAGAGTTCGAGTCATGTATCAACTTTAGGTAAAAACCTAAAATTCTGCAAAATGTATATATTATCTCTAAAAATGATGGAATTAGTGAGAAAAATCGATCAAAGTTGAAAAAATGTTATTTCATCTGGATTTGGCGGAAAACTACTAATTTTTGGTGTACTAAATTTAACCCTGATTTGGGTAAAATCCAGATCGAACTTTAAAGTGTATTTCAGTTCCAACATCAAATATTAATTGGTTTTCGGTATTCAGATTACCAAAGTGTCGAAATAGTGTGCTACGGTTAGTGGAATTCCACAAACACTAGATTCGAACTTTTGCCCCAGTGGTAGGGCAAGAGTTCGAATTAGACACACACATACAAAAAGTGTTGTAACTCAAAATTGAAAAGACATTTGGCGTAACTTTGTTCAGCAAATTTTTAGCTCATGGATGGTAGAATCACCACACGGTATTCATTTATTTTTATCTGCTTAGATTTCTTGAAAAAAGTTGAATTTTCAACTAAGGTCGAACTTTTGCCCCACCTTACTCTACTGGTGTATCGAATTCCCATCCTGATATAGAATGCTAGGATTCTTGCTGGATCATTTCGAGCAATCTTCCTGCAATTCCTCCAAAAAAATTCTCCAACGATTCGTTCAGGGACTCCTCCATGGATTTCTCCAGAACACCTCTACCGATTCCTCCAGTAGGGCAATCCTCTTGGCATATATTCAAGGAACTTCTTTTTGCATTCCTCCAGCCATTTCGGATGGGATTTCAGAGACTTATTTTCTCCCTAAATACTTCTTCTAGAGATTTCAGAATTCTATAATGATTGCGTTAAATCATCCCAGCACGAGATTTTTGGGATAAATCCCAGGAGAATCCCTAGAATAATGCCGCGAGGTATTATAGTAAGAGTTTCTGGATGAGTTATGGGAAGAATTGCTGGAAGAACCACAGCAGAAATTGCTTGTGAAAGGCCAAGAGGAGTTCGTGGAGGAATATCATGAGAAATTTATGGGAAAATCTTTGGATAAAATCTTTTGGATAAAAATTCTGGAGGAAGCACCGGAAGAATCTATGGGAAAATCACTGTAGGAAATCTTGGAAGGATTCTGGAATGTACCATTGTAGAAATTTCAACATCCTAGGGATTACTGGAAGAAACCATTCTGAAATTACTAAAGAAACCCCATCAGGAATGTCTGGAAAATCAAAAGAAAAATTTCTTGAAGAAATACCTGCAGAAATATCTCGAGAAGTCCCTGAAGTAACTGGTAGAGGTGTTCTGAAAGAATCCACAAAGAAGACCCAAGGCCCTGATGGAATCACAGGAGAAGTTTCTGAAAAAAATCTCAGAAAGATTTCCCGGGAAAATTCCAGCAAGAATGCCAGGATAAATGCAATCACTAAAATCATTCTTAGAGGTACGGTAGTTAGAATAAATACCTGAAGGAATTCTTGGATAAATCTCTGGACGATTTCCTGGATGAGTCCTTGAAGAAATCCCTGGCAGAACAACCAAAGCAATTTTTAGAAGAATTCCAGGAAGATTGCCCGGAAGGGTCTCAGCAAGAAAGCTCTAGAGGAACCCCTTGCAGAATTTCTGAAGAACCACAGTTAGAATTTCTGGAGGAGTCTAAGCAAGAATAGTTGGAAGAACCACAGGAATAGAACGTGAGGAATCCATGCTGGAATTTCTGGAGGAAGGCCACGGGGAGCTCCTGGAGGAATCCCATGATAAATAACTGGAGGAATCCCTGGATACAATCTCTGAAGGAATTTCTAGACAATTTACCGGAGGAACTTCTATAAGAATGTCCGGAATATTGCCATACTTAATCCTAGAAAAAAATTCCTGAAGAAATCCCACGAGAAAACTGGAGATATTACAGTAAGAATTTCTGGAGGAGTCCTAGAAGGAATTGCTGGTAGAACCACAGTTGCAATTGCTTGACGAATCACAGCTGAAATTTCTGGATAAAATCTCTGAAGATATTCCTGGAGAAATCACTGGAGGAACTTCTGGAATAATCCATGGAATATTGCATTGAATGATCCCACAATAAGTTCTTGAAGAATTAGGAATTGCTGGAAGAGTTTTAAAGAGTTTTTTTTTTAAATTTTGAACTTTTTTTTCATTCTTTATGTCTTCCGTAGGAGTAATTGATTTAAGTGGTGGAAACTAGTACTAAACTTTGTCTATTTTTTGTGTCGCGGTACGCAGTTGTTAAGAAATGATTCAAACAATATTCTCTGTTGGTAGTTTCTACCAGTATCCATCGAGAAATATCTTGAGCGATTCCTGTTGAACACGAAAATAGGCATAAGGATTTGTGAAAAAAAAGAAAAGGTTTGGGGAACATCTAAAACTAGCTTCCCATCCCATTTTAAGAAGATCATTTGGTAATAAAAAAATAAATAGTGCATGTTAGTAAACTGATTTCAAATTTAAATGTTCCGTATGAACCCTTGTTACTGGGTACGACTATGTGTGATATTTTTTCCAATAAAGAAAGATTCCTAACATTTTATTTGTGAAGGAAAATGAGAATTTGTTGAGCTATTGCTTCTAAAATGTGTGTATACTTTTCTAGATGCTGCCCCTCATTACATTTCCCTAGCTCCGCCTATGTATTGTATTTTGTTTTTCCCTATAAAGTTCATCGTCTCAAGATGCTTATCGTGGAAGAAAGACATTAACCTGCGAAGCGGCAACTTTTGAGAAATATTTAAAGTCACCTTTCTCCCCTTCCCCCCCCTTTATGATATCCTTACTACGACTATGCCTAATCCTTTCAAGGTGGGTTCTGGTGGCTTACAGTGGTAAAAAAAGAAAGAATAAATTTAGATTTGATGACTAAGAAATTAGTATGGAATATTGATTATGTGTACTGATTTGAGAACTCAATTTCTGTGCCCCTTGCGAGCCCATATCACTGGCTACGCCTATGTGTGATATTTTCCTCGATAGGCAAGATTCTTAGCTTCTGATTGGCGCAAGAAAATTGATTATTTGTTACTTTATGATCAAGTTATGATTTTTTGAAATTTTTGGACGATTTTGAAAGAATTGCCCCTTATTACTGTTTTTCCTAGCTCCGGTCATGACTTGCATTTTTTCTTGGAAGTACCTCACCTGAAGGTTCTGACCGTGAAAGAAAATCATGATTTGCTTGCAAAACGGGGCTGATATAATTTTTATATGTTTGGCGAACACATAAATGGGGTGCCCCCCATTTGCCCTTATCCTTGCTACGACTATGTTCGATATTTTTTCTAGCAAGGTGAGTGTTGGCGGTTTCCAATTATGGAAGAAAATTGTAATTATGTGGATTAACAGCAAAGATATAAGCATTTGAATTAGTGTAACGCTGTTTTTAAGGAGGTGCCCCTCTTTGAAGAGCCCCTTTTTATCGTTTTTCCTCGCTACGACTATGTATGAAAAATTATTATGAAAGCTGAGGCCCCAAGGTTTTCGGCAATATAAAAAATTTTACATTTGGGTTTAAAACGAAGAAGATATGATGTTTCTAAAAATTAGTGTAACGGTGTTTTGTAGGCACAGTCTTCTGAGGCTATTTTTTTAGCACCGCCGCCTGAGAGTTAATGGGGTTGACCGAATTTTAAAGTGAGGAGGGGCAGGGGGCGGGTACCCACGAAATTGAAATGATCATATCTCCGTCAATTTTTCATCGATTTTGGAAATTTTTGGCTCATTCAACTCAGAAACTTATCATCTATTGGGAAAATATTTGGTTAGACCGATCTAATCAACGTGGTTTTCGGAAAATCCATATTTTTGGGAGCATGTCCTTATACCATATTGCAACCCACATTGTTAAGGCTAGGATCCCTTAAAGTGTTTATGGTCAACCATGGCCCTACGGGAAGCGTGTTCCGAAATCACAGTTTCAAAGTCAACACGTTTTATGATTCCAGGCCGGTCAGATACAATATGCCAAAGCAATTTTACGATGCTTGGTACCGAAATTGCTACTAACCTACCGAAAATCCCGTATATTGTATTGTATAAAAACATGGATCCGGAAATCCGGATTTTCCGGTACCTATGGTGATCGGACCGGTCCAACCAAATACGATCTCGATAGATAATGAGTTTCTGAGTTGAATGAGGCAAAAACTTTTAAAATCGGTGGAAAAATCGCTGAGATATGATCATTTCCATTTCGTGGGTACTCGGGTACCCTGCCGGCCTTCTACGGGTGTTTTTTTGCTGGCCACACTACGGTTAATAATCTTTCAAAAGCGATAAGTTAGAAAATGGAGGCTGCGAATAGAATCAAAACGCTTGTCAAGATATCTCCATTCACATAACCGGCCATCAGGTTATTGGAATAGCCGTGATTTGATGTGTCGCATGCATGGATTCACTTTTATATTTGGCCACTTCCGGTGGGACATCTGGAACCGGTTCCGGAACACTACCGGTTCAGATATGGTCTGAGACTATTTTTCTGCTTCCCGTTCATCAGGTTATCGTAAAACCGGTGGTTTGATGGGTCGCATGCATGGGTTTGGTGCATTTTCATGTCTGGCCCCTTCCAGGGGTACCGATCCGGAACACCTAGATGGCCATAACTCCGGAACGGCTGGACCGATCCGAACCATTTTCAATAGGAAACAATGGGACCAGATGCCGCGTCGAATGAACCGTCGGTCATTAAAATCGGTTGAGGTTTACTGCCAAAAACTGATGTGAGTTTATTTGTACACACACATACAAACACATAGACATCACCTCAATTCGTCGAGCTGAGTCGATTGGTATATGTGACTCGACCCTCTGGGCCTTCAATCAAAAAGTCATTTTTGGAGTTAATATATAAACCTTAACCGGATACAGGAAAAGATTAACGCAGCTCTCCGGCGGCAGCAAGCAGGATTCCGTACCGAACGATCCTGTGTGGATCATATTGTCACGCTCCGTATCATTCTGAAGCAAATCAATGAATTCCAAGAGTCTCTCTACCTGGTGTTCATTGATTACGAAAATGCTTTTTACCGTTTCAATCACGAAAACATGTGGGAAGACTTCAGGCGCAAGGGTCTCCCTGAGACTATCACCACTACTGTTCCTCATCGTAATCGACGAGATCCTGGTAGGGGAACTGCGGCCATAACGCCCATAGGGGGCAAGTTGCGCCACCCTTGTTTTAGGCAAACCACGTTATTTTTAGTATTTTTTTCAACTGCAATCGTTAAAATAAGAATAAAAATGCTTCTTTACAATTGAGTATATATATTTTTACTAAAAAAATGTACAAAAACTTCAAAAAAAGATTTTTGATACTTTTGATGTAATTTTGGCTTGTCAAATTTTTGCACTTTTTTACATCGTTTAAAAGATTTTTTTTCTCGCTATCCCCACAAACTGTTTTTCACACTCCCATTATTTGCGTACCAAGCAGAAAAAGTATCGAATTTGACCCTTATAACTTTTTTACATCCCATATAGCCGAGGCGGTAAACGCACGGGTATTCAGCATGACCGTGCTGAGGGTGACGGGTTCGATTCCCGGTCGGTCCAGGATCTTTTCGTAAAGGAAATTTCCTTGATTTCCTTGGGCATAGAGTATCTTCGTGCCTGCCACACGATATACACATGCAAAATGGCCATTTGGCAGAGGAAGCTCTCAGTTAATAACTGTGGAAGTGCTCATAGAACACTAAGCTGAGAAGCAGGCTTTGTCCCAGTGAGGACGTTACGCCAAGAAGAGAGAGAGAGAACTTTTTTACAAGGGTCCAAACTTCTGAGGCATGTGTGGGGTAAAATGCCCACCCCTAGTTAATTACATTAAAATAGCCATTTAGATCCCAATTCTGGCATAAATTAGTAGAATACAAGTTGAAACCTAGCCTTAGCACATTTTTACTATAAATAAGTTCACTAACCACACAGCTGTTTGTTATTTTGTAGTTATTATTGATAAAACAGCTCACTATGCCGTTAAAAAGGGAATTGACCCATAATTACAGGTGATCCATAATTATGTAATGACTGTATACCATTCCCGAACAATAACAGTTGACAATAAACCAGGCGCGCAAGTACCTATAAGTACACAATTTGGCATCCTGGCGTTAGCTGTGGCTAGTGGCGCGTTTTACCCCGCGTTAAAACTAAAATTCTGAAAATCAAACTTTTTTCAAATTTGAATTTTTTAGTAGTAAAACATAAAACTGGTTGAAGGATTCTTCCATTTGGAAGAAAACATGTTGGTGCTTCATGTAAGAGCCAAAAAAGTGTGCATTATGAAGTGTTTCGTGGTTATAATTGGACTCTTCCTTAACGTGGGCGTCTTACCCCCAGTTCCCCTAAATGCGATTAATCATGTACCTGTGTGACGGTAGACTCACCACGTTGGCATATTTATTGAACAGTTGTCAACGATGCACGGCACATCAAGTGATCCCAGTAGGCATGGTGAATCTCAGCCACTCGCACCGTCCTCACTCGTAGAGCAACGTCACGGTGTGAAGTCAGATTGCATTCTATATAGTAGCTCCCGCTTGTTAGCAATAAATCCAAAGCGCACAGTACCAAATCGTGGTTTAATGTGGCAGCCATGGAGCATCGAAATGTCATCGAATAGGCTGATGATGTTGCTCTCATAGCTCAACGGCGCATTGATATGCAGACCATGCGCGATGATCTTGCCAATCGCTCCTCGGCGGCGGGTCTTACCATACACGTCAACAAGACCAAATCATTGGCTGTAAACACGGTCAAGCAAGGTAATTTTAATGGAAGGTACTGGCATATAAGCAGTCAGTAGATGCGGGGAGAGGTTTATGGCGGGGGTGGTAGAGTTGACTGCTGGCGAGTTTGTTTACGCTGTACTCTATCGGTTTCAGTGAGGTTGCTAGGGTTGCTAGGGGTTGTTGATTACTTCCACACAAGTGAAAAAAATCGGCAGTGGCAGAGCGGCTGCTTGTTATAAAATTTCAAGTTAATTATTGTGAAAAAATCAACTTATTCAGATGCGCCATGCACAAAATTTTATTCATACGCACGCCGAATCTTTACTGCCTAAAGATTGAAGGAAAACTAAATTATTAGATCCGTATTCCGGGAAAAAGAGTAGTGGTGTACCTTCGACAGCTTTTCATGTTTTGAAATGGGAATTTTATCTCATGCGTTGGCAAGATTACTCCGCAGGATTTTAAAGGAGTTTCTTACGATACGGGTAATATTGTTCTGGTCTAGATCATATCGTTGCGGTTATTGCATTATTTGGATGGAAGCAATTAGGACACAAGCTCGTTGGTTGAAATCACCATGTTAGCTCACTAGCACATACAACCGGAAGTGACAACTTTTGGGTCATGACCAAGGTCATGGCTTGCTATTATTGGTAAACTTCCAAATCAAAACAAACTTGCCAGCTGTCGTTTCAAATTCCAATATGGCGGATTGTATGATTTAGCATATTGGATTACCTTCCTTTTACTTACCTTGCGGTCAACACTTCCAGCTTCACGTAGAATGTTGAAAGCTTCCAATATAATGATAACCAGGGGAGCGACACCTGCTTATGCGAGTTTAAGAAATGTATGGAGAAGCAATCAGATTAGTCGACGCTCCAAAATCCGAATTTTCAAGTCAAATCTGGAATCTGTGCTTCTGTAAGCCAGTGAAACTTGGTGTGTATCAGTGGAGAACACTCAACGGCTGCAGGTCTTCATCAATAGATGCCTGTGGTATATAATTCGTGCATGATGGCCTCACAATTGGATCTCAAACGTGGAGCTTCATCGTCGATGTCATCAAATGCCGATAGCGACAGCAGGACATCGCAGCAGAGGCAGACCCAGAGGCTCATGACGGCGCTGCCTCAACAACGAAATAAAGCAAGTCGACAGAAATTTGACCAGGCCACAGGTTAAGGCGATGCGATGGCGGGCAATCGCCCAGGATGGAAATCTTTCAATTCGGCTCTCTGCACTACCATGGACATGGGTGTTCAGGACTTGAAGTATCCAAAACTCAATACAATCCACAATGGTAAGTATACAAAACCATGAATGTGTATATAAATATCTCTTGTACTCAGTGGAACCGAGATTTGAACTAGGATCGTTGGACTCAGAGTTCATAGTAATAATTATAGATCCAGTTGTTTACCGAGTTTCACCCTGCTTCGGTAAGGATTTCAATAATTCAATGTTTGTTCAGCTGTGAATAATTAATTTTAAATTAAAAATTGGAGAAAAACAATGAAATATTGAGGCGATCTGTTTGATTCCCATGAGAAAATCTTAATCCTTTGCGATA